>NW_024733035.1:0-12401 GCF_018991925.1 Homarus americanus | reverse complement strand
TCCACTTGCCAAAGCTGAGTTTAATATTTCAAGGATGCCTTGTGTGCAGTTGTTGGGTAGGTATAGGATCATATTTCTTGTGATTTTTGTGAATCCTGGTGCTTTTTTTTAGTGAGTCTGATGTTGTGTAGCAGTTCTCCTTCTGAAATTGGTTTTATCGAGTTGAGCCTGGTTTTGTCCACCACATGGTATGGGGTTATCCTATGTATCATTTCAACCATTTCTCTGCAGATATGATTTTCGTGTTCCTCATCAAATTGCTCATTTTCTTCTTCTGATATTTGAAATACTTTTTTCCATTCTCTCCTGTATGCGGATTCTATCTCTTTTTCTTCAAAGAGTTTTTTCCCGTTTTGGTGTTTTATGTACTTTTGTTGGGGTTTGTCGTTTCCTAGAATTTTGTTTACGTTCTGCCAGATGTTCTTGTTATTTTTGTGGTATCCAGGTTGTCTATTAGTTCGTTCCATATCTGTTGGTGTGCTATCAGGCTTTCATCTCTTAACTTTTGTTGTATTTGCCTTAAGTTTCTAATAAGCTTTGTTGTTAGTGGATAGTTTTGTATGTACATCATTATGTTATTGTATTGTACTTGGAGCATTCGCAATTCATGAGATGTCCTGATGTGTGGTAGCGTTCGATATGTTGTGATTGGTATGTTGGTATGTTGTTACAAAGACTTTTTTTTGTTTTTATTTATTGGGCACTCCCCTACATCCTTGTGTAAGGTGAAGCGCAGAAGAGTTTACAGCGCAAAAACTGAGAGAGAGCTTATGTACACAGGGTGACCTTACAAAACATGAGGTCAGGTCAAAAAACATGACATCCACTAATCCACACACCAACCACACAACAAACATAAGAAGAGATTATAAGAACGGGAGATATAACTAGTCATGTCACGTCAGGTAAAAAATATGAAACCCATCAGAGGCTTCTGAGAAAAATTAAGGCTCATGGTATCGAGGGGAAGTTTTAAATTGGATAAAATCATGGATTACCGATAGAACGCAGAGGGTCAGCGTAGATGGTGTTAAATGTGAGTGGGGTCGTGTAACCAGTGGGGTTCCCCAGGGGTCAGTACTAGGCCCACTCTTGTTCATAATCTACATACACGATCTAGATACTGGGATCAGCAGTGACATAAGCAACTTTGCGGATGACACCAAAATAGGGCAGCAGATTAATACAGGGCAGGATGCAAATAAATTACAGGAGGATCTAAATAAACTGCAGGGGTGGTCTGAAAAATGGCAAATAAAATTCAACACCAGCAAGTGCAGCGTACTTAATATTGGAAGAACAAATACTGTCAACGTATACAGCCTTAACAACATCAACCTAGAGAAGTCGACTTGTGAAAGAGACCTAGGGGTACTTGTAAGCCCGGACCTACGGCCTAGAAAACAATGGGTTAATGTTCGAAATAAGGCAAACAGAGTATTGGGTTTTATATCTAGAAGTGTAAGTAATAAGAGTGCAGAGGTCTTATTGCAACTATATCTTGCGCTAGTCATGCCGCACCTCGATTATGCGGTTCAGTTCTGGTGCCCTTATTATAGAATGGATATCAATTCACTAGAGTCGGTGCAGCGAAGAATGACGAAAATGATTCCGGGACTTAGAAACCTTCCATATCAGGATAGGTTAAAGAAACTTAACTTGCATTCCCTAGAAAGACGAAGAGTGCGGGGAGATATGATAGAAGTATTCAAGTGGGTGAAAGGAATCAATAAAGGTGACATAGATAAAGTTCTTATAATATCCGAGCAGGATAAGACTCGGAACAACGGATTTAAGTTGGATAAGTTTAGGTTTAGGAGGGAGATAGGAAGGAACTGGTTTACAAATAGGGTGGTGGACGAGTGGAACAAGCTTAGCAACTTTGTAGTAAGTGCTGGAACGCTGGAAAGTTTCAAAAGGAGGCTAGATAGATTCATGGATGATAGAGAGTGGTAGTAACTCTCGACAGGAGCTGCCATGCACAGGCCAACCGGCCTATTGCAGACACCTTATTTTCTTATGTTCTTAATCATCTATCATGCATCTACCTTACATGCTTTCAAAGCATTTTTAACCTTGGGCCACTGACAAATAAATTTATGTATCATATTATCAGTTTTGTACTGACCATCACTAAGGTTTAAAGAATACATTTCTCTAATCAAACTTGCTTCAACTTGAAGTCTTTCTGTGACACATGATGATTTATACACTTCTAAACTGTTTTACCAATCCATGGGATGATTATTGTTCCTTATATGAACGAAAAATGCACTGCTTTCAGATGCCGTTCTAATACTGTACTTGTGCTGTTTAATTCTGAGTTGCAATGCTTTCCCAGTCTGACCTACATAATTTCCATTACAATTGCTACATGGAATACAGTAAACACTTCCATTTACATTCAAGGTTGGGCTTTTCTTAATTAATATATCAGTAATAGTTGAGTCATACTTAAAAACAACATTAATGTTTAATAATTTATAGGACTGAACTAACAGGACAAATTTATTGCGATAAGGTAGAGTTAAAATATTCTTAAATGTAGGAACTTGCCTAGTTTGAGTAGAATAAAAGGATTGTTTAGCCCTTTTAAAACAACGATCAACAAACAATGCAGGGTACCCAAGTTTCTGTGCAATGAACTGAATGTGTTGCAAGCTCCTCTTCAATAAATTCAGGGTCACAAATACGTAAACATCTCAGAAACATAGCAGAAAAAAAATGACAATTTGGTAGACTCATGGTGACTCGATTAAAAATGTATGAAGCTATCTACCTGTGTAGGCTTTCTGTACACCTTAAATTTATAGTTATGTCCATTTCTCAAGATAAGCACATCAAGAAATGGAAGGGATCCATTTATCTCTCTTTCAATTTTGAAGGTAATACTAGGGACAAGATAATTAAGCTTGTCTAAAAATTCCATTGGGTCACTGTTTCTAGGCCATAGACAGAAAGATCTCTATGAGCTTGAAGAATGGTCGAAGAAATGGCTGCTAAGATTCAATGTCACGAAGTGCAAAAGGATGCACCTGGGTCGCACCTACAGGACGAAGACTGCATTAATTGAGACCGAATGTGAAAAGGACCTGGGTGTGTATTTTAGTTCAATATCCAAGTGGAAATAGCTTGAACAAATATTAATGGCTCTGTTGGTAAGAGTACGTACTAGATTACGTTTGTAATTAAGAGGAGGAAAAGATGAAAATTTTGAACTCAAACCAGTGAAAGTTGGTTTTCTGTATAAGGCTGTCTGGAAACTATTATGAAGACGGTAGATATTAACATCAAGGAATGGAAGAATATTTTCTTTTTCCAATTCACAAGTAAATTTTATGTTGCCATGTTTCGAATTTAAGTAATTTAGGAACATAGGGACGTGATCAGGTGATCTGAAAATTAAAAAAAAGTGTCATCAACATACCGACGATAGAACAAAGGCTTTAATTGGGGGGGACATAAAGGAACTACTCTTTAACAATGGTTTCCCTAAGAGATTTACAGATACTTATATTGGCAAAACCCTTAATAGGTTTTTTAGTCCCACACAGCCTCAAATCCACACTGTCCTTAAATATTCTATATATTTCACCATCCCGTACAGAGGCCCACTCGGTTTCACCCTTAGAAATAAACTTAAGAAGCTTTTCAATGAATTCTATCCACAAATTTCTCTTAGATTAATCTTTAAAACCCAGAGTTCAATTTAGAAATTCTATAAAATTAAAGACACCATACCCACACACCTGCAATCCTCAGTTGTTTATCAATTTACGTGTGCTAGCTGTAGGGCAGCATATATAGGTAAAACTAAAAGACATTTGATAACTCGCATCCATGAACACTTGGGCCGTTCCGTTCGAACAGGCCATTTAATAACACAGCCACCACATTCAGCTATTCGTAACCACGGCCACCAACATGACCACCCGTTTTCGCCGTCTGATTTCTCAGTTCTTGGCAAAAGCGACTGTGATACAGACCTCCTCATTATGGAGGCATTACACCAGTATAAAGAAAAGCCATCGCTTTGTGATATGGCCTCTAGTGAATTGTTGTGTTTCTCGCACTAAGGCTCGTCTGAATTAAGGTAATACCCCCCTGTATATTTTATTTCATACTTTTTATTTCCTGATTGTAGCTTTGTATGTAGGTCTCTCGTCATTTTTGTCGGTTTTGAATTGGATTGCTCTTTTTTAATTTTTTAAAGTTTATCGAAGGTAAATTTTCGTATAATATTACGTTTTTATTGTATATCACCTGTATTTTTAAACGTTTTCAAAACTTTTTAGGCTCTGATGATGGAAAAGGATTATTTCCGAAACGTTAGCAATTAAAAGAAGCCCTACTTCAAGATGTTTGTGTTTACCCTGGTTCTCCTCTTCGTTATAAAACTATGCTTTCCACGTAACAAGTCCATTGCCGAAGTTTTATATATATATATATATATATATATATATATATATATATATATATATATATATATATATATATATATATATATATATATATACCCTGTATATTAATTTTACTGTAATTATTTTGCAATGGCCAAATGTCATCAAATATTACATAATATCATAATATTATAATGTAAGAAATAAGAATTTCAACACAATGTGACACATCATTACTTTAATCAAATTAGTTCTATATCATGTACACTCGCACCAAAAAGTATCGGTGCAGGGTGTGATCGACGACTTCCGAAACGATAAGTATACACTGTGATATGTCGGGAAGGTTAATTTTTTTAGTTTAACAAATTTATTGGCAGAGCTTGTAGTACAGTTTGCCTATTCTGAGTAATTCAGTCAGGTCTTGACACTGAGGGTGGTATCACTTCTCACTGCCACGCAGGACAAAGGTTCATACACAAAGAAATACATCATATTCATTAACAACTATAAATGTATAGAGGTCAGATTCATATGGGTATTGTCACTGTTCACTGCCATGCAGGACAGAGGTTCGTACACAGAGAGATGCATCATATTCATTGACAGTACATATACATATATGTAAACACACACACACACATATACATACATATACATATATACATACACATATACATGTACATGTACATATATATACACACACGCACACATACATATCAAGAAGCGCTCAACACACTGACCCTTTCGACTCTCACTGACCATCACCACGACCTCATCTGCAAATTTGGTAAGAAGCTTCTACACCATCCTCGACACCGGTTCCTACTACCACCTGAGATCCCTAGCCCGAGAATTGCTGTTCGACACCACAACCGCATCCAGCCCATACGTGCACGAACTGATCGCTATAAGAACAGCCCAGTCCCAACCATTGTAAAAATTATCAATAACTTGTAATAGACCAGTGTATTCACTCCCAGTGAATACTACTTCTTGCACTGTCACTATGTTGAAATGCACTGTAGTTTGAGCTTTTCCCCATCTAGTTATTATATATCTTATTTGTATCACTTATGTTACTTGTATATTATTTATAATTCGAAACCCATTCCCCAAATATGTAACTGTATATTTTCAGCCTTCTGGCTGCCAAGTTCTTTCAATAAACCGTTAATTATTATTATTATTATTATTATTATTATTATTATTATTATTACATACATATACGTCGGTCAGATTCATGTGGGTAATGTCACTTTTCACTGCCATACAGGACAGAGGTTCGTACACAAAGATTGCATCATATTCATTGACACTATATATAGGTCAGATTCATGTGGGTAATGCCACTGTTCACTGCCACGCAGGACAGAGGTTCGTACACAAAGAAGGAAATGCATCACATTCACCAGCAGCATATATAGGTCAGTGGATCACATACATTGGAGTCATATTCTAATTGAAGACTAATCAGTGTGGGCTAGCAAATTTGGGATAAACAGCAAGATGTCCTCAAGTACTGATTCAATGGAAATCAATTACATAGTTCAAGATACAATAAGTCAGGTGGCCGCAGTGTCTTTGACAGTCTCCATTCAATAATATAGTGTTCTAAAGTGTATTAAGCACAAGGTTTATCACAAGATCTATACTGGAGTGTTTCCGGTATGGGTACAGCGTTTCTAACTTGCCAGATAATGCTGTATCTAGCCTAGTGCAATACATTTCCATCACATTGTCTGTGGTTCTGTCCTTATGCTGGCCATACCGGTACCTCTTGTCACAAAATTTGTCATATTTACTCATGCTACAACTGTCAGGTCTCTCTACATTTCTCACTTCTTCTAGATCAGAGTTCATGATTCTGACTTGAATGTTTTTAATTACAGCATTGGACAGGCCAAGGTCACAGTCAACATTTTCTTTCTTACCTGCCTCATTGGCCAGTCTATCAGCACGGTCATGATACCTGATTCCAACATGGGACGGAATCCACACAAATTCGATACGAAAGTTGTTCTCATTGGCAGTTATCACATTCCTTTTAATATCACATACAACTTTAGACATAGAGCCTGACGGGCTGTTCATTGATTTCAAAGCACTTTGAGAGTCACAGAATATCACCCCACCTCCATTTTCTTTGAGGTAGTCTGTGGCTAAGTAGAATCCAGTTAGTTAAGTTTGTGTTGTGCTGGCCCAGTTGTTCAGCCTTTGTTTGTTTGACACGATCATCTCTTTTTCTTTATATATTACAATAGCACAGCCTGTTCTACCTGTGTTTGTCTGCACAGAACCATCAGTAAAAGCATAACATTCACTTGATTTAATACTCTTTATGTGTCTGTTAATAGTTTCTAGTGTGACACATCTCACCACATCGGTGTTTAACATTTGCTTACTACCAACAGGAGTGTAATTAATAGGAACTGATATGTCCAGCCAAGGAGGAATGGCATTAATAGGTTCGTCTGGGGTGATTGAGACATTCAGTTTCAAGAGATCTGCAACACTTTTATGAAGCCACGCCCCAAAGAGAGTCTTTTATGGAAGGTTGGCGAGATGGTCGGGATTACTTAGATAGAACATCAACTCAGTTTGAGCTGTAGTTTGAGAACCATTGTTCTTCAAAACTTTGACACAAAACATGGTATTAAGTAGAGCTATCCTCTCAGATAGGGAGGGCAGTCAGAGCTCTTTCCTCATGTTTACAATTCTGGTTGATTTTGGGCAACCTAGGATGATGTGCATGGCTTCATTTTGCACTACCTCAAGGCTGTTGAGTTGTTTAGGCGGAATAGTCACAAGATGGAGAGCATGATAGTCAACTACAGAACGAATGAAGTGAAGATAGAAAGTACGAGCATAGGTGATGTTAATTCCATAGCCCTTGCCAACAAGGGTTCTGAGGGGTTTAATGCTTTGCATTAGTTTGTCTCGAAGGTTGCTGACAAAGTTTGCTTCATTCACACAAATTCCAAGATATTTATAGGAGCTACATAGTTCCAAGGGCATGCTGTTAATGTTATAGTCAAGAGGCAGAGGGTGACCAGGACGAGGATTGAGGACCCTCGTCTTGTCAACAGATATTATGAGACCACATTCAACAGTTCTCCGAGCAAATACATCCAGCAAGACTTGGAGCCTGAGTTTGGTTTGTGTCATAATGCAGATATCATCAGCATAGCATATTACGGCTTCGTTTGACTGAACTGGAATGTCTGCAATAAGCTTGTGCATCAGTATATTAAAGAGCATAGGACTTAACACTCCTCCCTGAGGCGTGCCAAGCTCAAATGATCTCATTCTGGTACCTTTAACTCCCCTAAACAGAACACTGGCATACCTGTTGGACAGATAACCCTTTATCCATGTCAGGAGGTTATCTTGGATGCCAAAATTAGCTAGTTGCTCAAGTATAATGTCTCAATTAGCTACATAAAAGGCTAATTTAAGGTCTATGAAGGCTGTTTGTGTCTTATCTTTTGAGTGAACAAGATATTCTGCAAAGCATGGAAGGTTGGTAAGTGTATCCTCATAACCCTCTAGGTGTTGCCATATGGCTGACAATCAGTGTGTTTGTTTCCTCTTTTCGGATTGTTGCTTTGTGTCGACTGAATGATGAGCGAGGGTTCGGTCTCGGTGAACGTGGGTGTAAAACAGAGGCAATATGAAGCAGTGGAGATCTACACATGCCAGACGACATGGAAACCTCAGAGGGAACACAAGGAGCTATTATTGCCCTTCATAACGAAGGGTTCGGAGTCACAAATTAGCCAGCGGGTTGTTGTCCACAGGAACACCGCTGCACGATGGATTCGGCGATACCTCGAAACTGGTGCAACAGACGACAGGTCTCGGAGCGGCCGTCCAAACTGCACCACCCCTCAGGACGACCAGGTTGAGTGGTTTATTTGGTAGCATAAATTAATGTGGCAATATTCACAAGTATCACAAATAATTTTGTTAACAGGGAGCTCCTCATATTTCATACTTTCTATTTATCACTTCCCGACCTTATTTATAACGGTTTGTTTCACTTGACCTGGGTTGCCAACATACTGCTGGAACAACTCGTCTTTCCCAATACCTATCGTCACTGGTCTTAAATTGTTCACACTACAGTATGCACCGATACTTTTTGTTACGAGTGTACATTTTATATATGGGAATAATGAAAGAAATACAATTAACTTGAAGCATAATCAATTTTGCAAGCACATGAAGTACAGCAAACTGTGTGGATTTCAAAATAACTTCTTCCTACTTTTTTTCATGGAAAATTTGTCAATGATACTGTTTGTGTCAAGGGATTGTAGGAGGCCAGATTCAATGCATAATAATGAAAGTGGAGTTTAATCTGGTTTGTCCCATGGTAGACCTCAGGTGATTTTTCACCCTAGATAGAGTAGAGAAAGACCTCTCTCCTTCACAATTTGTAATGGGGATGGTTAGGAAAATTCTTACCAAGATACTAATGTTTGGAAAGGCAGTTGTCAAAATACCATCTTTGGACCTCAGCAAAGTGGAGATGTTTGTCACTGACCTGTCAGATTCAGAAGACAAAATGTCTTTAAATTGCAAAAACTCATCTAGAACAGATGCTTCCGGGTCACTGGAATAGGTGTAGAAATTGTCCACCTTGAACTTCTCACGTGGATCAAGTTGAGTTTCAGTGCCAACTCATTCATCAAAGAAATGTTTTCTCTTTTTTGTTCTTTTTGTTGTCTCTGTGTAGACAGGCTCAGCCAAAGCCCTAGCCTGATCTTCTATTTCATCAAACTGACCCTGTCTCATTTCTGAGACGAAGGAGAACAAACTCATACAGTTTCACAACTGACAGAAGGTCGGTCTCAACTTTTTGAAGTGATAAGCTGGTTGCGTTAAACCTTGTTAAGATTTTATACCATATTACAGTAAGAAGTGCTGTTTCAAATGCTTCCATTTGTCTTATGAGGCCTTCACCTTCAAGCTTTGGAGCCACAGTTTGTCTACTATCAGAACATATGTTCTCCAGTGCTGACTTTATCTCAAGGTAATGCAAAAACACTGCTTTAACAGCATCAGCCCTCGCATTCCAGCGAGTTTCTGAAAGGGATTTCACTACAATCCCTTCAACAGGTAGTGCAGCTTTCTAGTGATCCCATCTATATGTGGAAGCTGAGAAGAAGTTGTATAAGGCTTGCAAAAATCTGGAATATGAAACAGACCCAAGGCAACTGCTGATGTTCCTACAAGGTTCAAGGAGTGACCTACACAAGGGACATAATATGCCAGGGGATTCATAGCCTTTATTCTGGCTTGGAGACCAGTGCAAATGCCTGACATATTGGCAGCATTGTCATAACTCTGCCCTCTCATGTCACTCAAATCAAGACCAACATCTTTAATTAACTGTACAACAGTTGAGGCCATGCTCTCTGTACCAGGGTTATGTATGTCTATGAACTTTAGAAATCGCTCAACAGGTTTGCCATCAGGTTTGACATAACGAACTATGAATGTAAGTTGGTCAGTATGACTAACATCCGGTGTGGAATCTACACTAACTGAATAATATTTGGCTTGTTTCACTTCACTTACGATAATTGAGTGAATTTCGTCAGCCATCAGACTGACCATTTCCTCACAAATCGTTTTTGGGAGATATGAAGTCTTTCCACTACCTACAGCACCATACTTCTCTAGATGCTGTGCAAGAAAAGGGTCAAATTTTGCCAGGAGTTCCAGTACTGGTGGGCCATGGCCCACCAGATGAAGACCACTGCGGGCCTATACTTATTGTACAGGGGCCCCATACTCCGGGCCCTATACTTATGGTTGTGAATATATTATATAATGAAATACTCGGTGTGCACTTGAAACAAGGTTATACGCTGGCACGCTGCGCGACAAATTAGTTTCAGTGGGCCCCCAGATACAGGTGGGCCCTAGGCCAATGGCCTACTTGGCCTATTGGTAAATCCGGCCCTGGAAAGGGCAATCCCTCTCACTGAGGGACCGCAGGAAACGCTCCTCGAGCAGCTAGTTGTATTTCGATGCTGTAAACCTCCCCTCAATCTGGAACACATCACCCATTCCGTGACGTGAAACCAGGCCCCAGACACTACAGATTACATGTTAGACCTGCAAGAATATGAGTAATAATTAGATTAATGTTTATTGATAAATCATATTTTATTTGTTGGTCTTTAAGGTAAAACTACTACCATTTACGGTAATTACAATGATCTGCATTACCTAACATATTGCAAACGTCATACTGTCAAAGAGGATTATGTGTAGGGTTTGCCTTATGTGCTGGTAGGTCAATAACAGAAGCAACGTTTACGTTTGTATCTGTATTTTCAATTAACAATAAAATTTCCAACAAAACAATAACAAGAACATGTATGTACATGGTATAACAAGAGTCCTTCACATTCAAATCATCAACTCTGTTTTCTTCACCGAATCCGTCCACGCAGGTCAATACTCCCGATTTTCCTGTCTCTTCCGTCGCTGTTCCTCAAACCGTTACCTGCAATCGCCACTGTTCTTTCTGTTACTGCTCTGCCCACTGTCGCTATCAATCACCACTGTCTCTTCTTCTCCCACTCTTCCAACCGTCACTTCCAATCGAGGTCCGGTGGAAGTCGTTTGGACTTACTTCCTAGCCCCCATTAGTCCCTGTTCACCAAGCAGTAAAGTAGGTACCTGGTGTAAATCGAAAGTTGCAAATTCGTATTCAGGGACAAGTTGTTGGAGCTTCCAATAATTTGATGACATAAAACCATTGACTCCTCAGGCTTCTACGCCCTTGACTCTTCAGGCTTCCACACCCTTAACTCATGAAACATAAAGGCAAGCATGAACTTAGCATGCTTCCCTGTTGGGCGCTGTAAACGCTTCTGCGCTTCACCTTACACAAGGGTGTAGGGAGTGCCCAATAAAAAAAGAAAAAAAAATTTCCAATCGACACTGTCCTCTCCATCGCCACCCAGCTGCTCGTCACATTCTATCACCAATCTCTTCCTGCTCTGTCAATGGTCATTTTTGCTCGTGGTATGCTGTAATGCTTCACGTTCAGCAGCCAGGGTCCACTGCTCTCTCATTCTGCTATCACCCAGGGTATATGCTAAATTAAAAATCAAGGGAGGTGTTGGCTTGCGCCACCGACCTGACCTGTATTGCATTCGTAGCCCGACTGCTGGCTCACCATCCCCGCCTGCCTACCATACCTCTGTCTGTTGGAGTTGGTGCCAAACAAGCGGCAAACTGTTGTTACGCCGAACACTGGCTATTCATCCTGACAGCTTACCCCCCTAAGAAAATAGTCTATTTTCCAAGTAATAGGATGAATTGTCCAATAATATTACTGTCTGCTCAAATAATCTGCTCCTATATTTTCAGATCCTTTTATACTCTCTATGTTCACCATAAAATTCTACAAAAAGAGTGCCCATCTCATTATCCTTCCACTTCCCAATTTCTATTTATCAACATATGTCAGTGGTTTATGATCAGTCTGCAACCTGAATTCTTGCCCATATACAAATTTTTGGAACTTCTTATCGACAAATACAATGGCCAGGCACTCACGTTCAATCACGGTATAGTTCATCTCTCTAGGCAACAACTTCTTACTAGCATAGGCGCCCGGAAACATGCCACTCTAACATCCGAGGCGTCGGTCCGCGACAGTTCTGGTAATCGCAGGATGGGACCTTGTGTCATCTTGTGCTGCAGTGTCTTGAGTGCTCTCTCTTGGTAGGGTCCCCAGGTGGCATAAACATCCCCCTTTGGTACAATACCCATTTATAAATAAAATATTTAAATCTACTTTACCCACTGTAGTGGCCAAATTCTCCCGTTTCGTTAACTTCCACAACTTCTCCAAAGATGGATCATCCTTCTGTGCAGTTTTCAGTTCTACAACACATTCTTTCCACTCCACTGTCGTGTATCACCAAGGGTTCACTGTTAGAAAATTCAGTATTTTTTACATGTTTCTTCTGT
>NW_024733034.1:0-13436 GCF_018991925.1 Homarus americanus | reverse complement strand
GTGATACATTGAATCATATACATCCATTCCTCACGCTTAATATATATATTCTAAACAATGCTGATATTATTTATGTTATACCCTGATTATATACTAACATACTACAGTGTCATTTATAGTGTATGATATTAAACATTCGGGGGTATACTTTGAGGTTATTTAGAGAATATGATGGCAAACGGTGATATACTCTGATGCCATATTTGGTATACACAGATATATTGATATAATTTATATAATATACCGATAGATATAACTAAATATCTGTGAAGTAAATCCTGTACTTTTTGATATACCATTCAGGTGAAGGTATGCTAATATACCACGATAGCACCCGTCTCTCAGCGCTAATATACCCTGATGGCACACTTAACATCCTGGCGCCGGTCGTGGGGTATACTGATATGCTAAAGTCTTCTTCATCTTCTAATATCTCGACTTCAGCTTCGTAAACTGTGATTACTTAAACGTATTTAACGCTCGTTTACGTAACTTTTTTGTAGAATAAATGAATGCATATCCGGGGTTCTTCTGTTTCTTTGTCCATCTGATGTTTGCGTCCATGTTGAGGAGAACCACTTAGCAGGGCTCGCATTTTCCCATAATGTGTTACCTCAAGTTCCATAATTTGCACTTAGTGAAGCCACGATATCCCGCGTTATGTTGCCCGTCTTACTTCCTTCTGGGTTATGTGTCTTAAGTTGGTGAAAAAATTAAATTAAGGCTGAATTATTGTTAAATGTTAAGGTATTATAGTACTTGTCTGTCGTGTTGTTAATATAACATAGTTTCACCAGCAGTATGTACTCAAGAGCTTATTAACATCGTTGACGAGTCAGAGCCGCAACACTGAACCAATCTATATGAACATTAACACAAAAAATAAATTGTTACATTACATCGACTATCAAGACATAACTTACAATACAAATTAATAAATAATTGTACCAGGCAGATAAAAATATTAGTTACAAAAAATTATGAAAATAGTCTTAATGTTCACGCCAGAACTTACCCCATAACAAAAGCCATACAACATTTTCCCAGTTAAGACTTCGTTAAATACAATCTCAAACTCCTTCTCAGAAACTGTGTGTTGGTGGTGTGCCACGTGTGTGTGTGTGTGTGTGTGTGTGTGTGTGTGACAGCACCTTTGATTTATACAAATATTCACCCAAATGAATAACACCAAGTAATTCACCATGTTATTCACGACTCTTAGATCACTTGGCTTGCGTCTCTCAAAAGGTCGAGCCAGGGTCAGCTGATTCAGTAAACACCGCTCACATTAATAGGGACCTGCCACACTTTGCCATAAACAGATAAATTGTACCGGGAATTTTCCCCCCACACACTCATCATTGTCACTTTATGTAACTTGCTGACAAAACCCATGACCCTTCAGGCCTTTTACGCCCTTAATGCATGAGTCATAAAGGCAAGCATGAACTCCGCATGCTTCCCAGTTGGGCACTGTAAACGCTTCTGCGCTTCACCTTGCACAGGATGTAAGGGAGTGCCCAATAAACTAGCCCCCTCGTGGGCAATCTGTAATCACTACCACTGTCTCGCGGCCCAGAGTAGTAGTTGGACATATCACTAGACAGGGAAATTCACACTTAACACAAGTGTTATCTCAAGGTCATATTCACAACACTTCCCTGGACAGAATTCATAATTTATTTTCTCATATTACATCTGTGTGTATACGTGCTACTAGATAAACAGAAAATGCCAAGAAGTGTTTACATCAAGCGCTGCCACTTAAGAGTTCCAAGAACTAAATTAAAACAATTAGTGTGTGTGTGTGCATGGTGTGAGTGTGCATGGTGTGTGTGTGTGTGAGTGTGCATGGTGTGTGTGTGTGCATTGTGTGTGTTTGTGTGTGTGTATATGGTGTGTGTTTGTTTGTTTGTATGGTGTGTGCATGGTGTGTGTGTGTGTGTGTGTGTATGTGTGTATGGTGTGTGTATGTGTATGGTGTGTGTATGTATGGTGTGTGTGTGTGTGTGTGTGTGTGTGCATGTGTGTGTATGGTTTGTGCATGTACGGTGTGTGTATGGGTGTGTGTGATTGTGCATGGTGAGTGTGTGACTGTGTATGGGGTGAGTGTGTGTGTGTTTCCATTGCCATGAGGATATCATACAATTCTTAAAGCACTGGTCACATGGGCGCATTTTTTTTTGGCAATTTCTTGCCGGAAAGTTATTTCGAGCAATTTTCGAGAAATTCGAGCAAGTTTTTGAAGCATTTTTATTGACAATCGTGATAGTCAATTTCTTGACTATTTCGAGCAAGATTATCGGTTCAAAACCCGGCTAATACCATATTTAATGACACGAAGCTTATTTACCGAGTATTTACCTTGGCTATATATAACATAGATCAATAACATTATGTATAAAATGCACAAACAGTTTTTTACGACACACTGAGTTTATTATTTGGGTGGTGTTTTGGCGTGTTTGTTTACAAAACACAAGCCCATACAGCCGGTCATTCTCCACACACTAACAACCCTCCCTACTGTAACCACGATAGTTGAACCAGTCTATATTAAACACTCGTTCCTCCTCCTCGCCAGCCACTTACGAGTCCCCAATAGTTTTTATTCGCTTTCTCTCATTTCTTTTTAATAATAACAATAATACCAAGGATAGCTGCTGCGTCGTCTGCATTGTTGTTGTGATGTTCCGTCTCCCTTCTACTCGCACAGCGGCGTTAACTTTTTTATCTTGCTGTAGTAACTGAACCAAGAGCCACTCGTGTGACCACATTTGGAAGAAATTACTCGTAATTTCTTGCTCCAAATTAATTGCTCATCAAAGGGATCGTGTGACCGTAACTTAAGTCACCCTTTAAGAAAAACTGTAAATACTGATTCACAAAACTTAAGGATAATTTCTGACTTGGAACCATCGGTGTAATGCAGAAAACAGTTATTGTATTCTAAAACCTACCTAAGAAATCTTTTACCCACTTACGATATAATTCTTTTCTATTCCATCAATAGATGTTATTTTACTTTTTTATACGTATTTTTATTTTAGTAATTTATAAACTATTTTTTTTATATACTTCATTACCTTTTAGTGTAATGAAGAGAATGAATTACAGAAGGTTTGTATAATTATATTGCGAACAATATTTTTCCTCGCAATAAATAAACAATGACGATGATCTTGTTTACAATATGGAGCTTGATGTCTTACTCCATGTTCGTTTATTACATTTTCTGCCATACCCGACTGTTCTTTTCTTTCTTGTGGTGAAGGTTTTTGACAATTGATATATATATAAAGTTGAGTTAAGAATAATGACTCTGATATTATAGCCATTAGGTCCTGAAAAATAAGTGGTGTCTAAGTGAACAAATGTATGATGTCTTCAATTACCAGCGTAGTGTGGGGTAACAGTGGGGGTAGAAGCGAAGGGTAGGAGTGAAGGCTGGGAGTAAGGCGTGGGAGTAAGGGGTGGGAGTAAGGGGTGGGAGTAAGGCGTGGGAGTAAGGGTGGGAGCATGGTGGGAGCAGGGGAGTATGGGGAGTACATGGAGTATATGTGGGAGTACATGGGAGTAAGGCGGGAGAGATGGGAGTATGGGGAGAGGGTGGGAGGAGGGTGGGAAGAAAGGGTGAGTATGGAGAGCAAGTGAGTAAGGTGGGAGCAAGGGTGGGGAGTAAGGTGGGAGGCGGGGAGGCGGGTGGGAGTTAGGGGTGTGAGTAAGGGGTGGGAGCAAGGGCAGAGGCGGGTGGGAGTAAGGGGTGGGAGTAAGGTGGAGTATATGTGGGAGAAGTGGGAGTAAGGGGTGGGAGTATAAGTGAGTAAGGGGTAGAGTAAGGGGTGGGAGCAGTGGGTGGGAGTAAGGGGTGGGAGTAAGGCGTGGAAGTAAGGGTGGGATTAAGGGGTGGGATTAAGGGGTCGGAGTAAGGGGTAGGAGTAAGGGGTGGGAGTAAGGGGTGGCAGTAAGGGGTGGCAGTAAGGGGTAGGAGTAAGGGTTGGGAGCAAGGGGTACGAGTAAGAGGGTGGAAGCAAGGGGTGGAAGCAAGGGGTGGGAGTAAGGGGTATGAGTAAGTGGTAGGAGTAAGTGGTAGGAGTAAGGGGTAGAAGTAAGGGGTAGAATTAAGGGGTAGGAGTAAGGGGTGGGAGTGACGAGTAAGAATGTGGGACAAGAGGGAGGGGTAGCAGTGGGGGGTAGGGTTAGGTTACAAACTTCTATTTACTTCATCATCTGTATCCTGCTGGTGATGTTCTCTCTTTAAACAATTTGTAAAATAAATAAATAAATGGTCAGGTGTAAATGGTAAGAATTTAACAGAGAAATACTGAGGTATTACAAGAAAGAACTAAAAACTGTCCACTGTGTGTATCAACATTTTATAAAAGTATTTGTGAAGCTGTAAAATACTTAGATATAAACTTTTAATTCAACTCTGTAATAAAAATAAATGCAATAATGAATCTAAACAAGAAATGAACTGGGTGAAAAAAATCTACAAAATACTAAAAATATAAAAAAGAAGAATTACAGTAAAACCTGAATCATTGTAATAAACATTATTAAACTTTTCGTTGTTATGACCTAAAACAAACAAGGAAGACTCGTCTAGATTTTCGCTCTGTGAATTAACGCCTTGGATCGCTTTTGGGCAAGAGGGGAGTTACTCCGACTTATTCCGTGAAAATATTCCCAACTGTCCATAGAATCCGTTACAGTTTCCTTTATAGTAAGTGACTCACAAATGATTAATATTCTCATTCACCAATACTTTATTATATCAGAGAACAGTGCAGAGATAAGCTGGCCAATGAGCGATGGTCAAAGATAATACAGATTTAATACTGGATTGATAAGTACAGCTATAGTGATTTGTTTCATGTTACAGTAATAATAAACTTTATCAAATGTTATAACTACCAAAGTGTTATTTTCGTGATCGATACCCTGCTGCCAGGATTATAACATCGTTTAAAAGTTCAGTAAAATATCATGCAGATTAAAACCTAACCTAGTGTATCGTAACCTAACTTAGCCTTTCCTAAGCTAACTTAGACTATCCTAAACTAGCCTAACCTATCCTAATCACACCAAACCTAACCTATCCTAAATATATATATCATCAACAGATTTATAGATATGTTGGAGAAATAATTATCAAAAGTTTGTTGTCTCTGCAAATGTATTTTTAAAAAAAGAAAATGAAATTAAAACTTTCTAGAGAACTCAATTGTGTCATGAGCGTTGCGGCTTGGTTAGGTTAGGTAACATTAGGTTAGGTTAGATAAGGTAAGGTAAGATTAGGTAAGGTGAGGTAGTGTTAGGGTTAAATACATTTTCCTAATTTTGCATCAAAATAATCACGACTGAAGGTATCGGATAAAAAACCTCTGAATATAATTCTTTTTCTGAGAAAAAAATTTCTTTACCACTTATTTTTTGCCCCACTTTTTTTATTAATGTATAGATATGTACATACCAAGATATGTGAACACGCCTGACGCCAGGACTCTTGTTACCATTCATTGTACCATTTATTCACATGTCTGTATTACTACATATTATTATAGCATGTCTGATGTCTATGCTTATGTCTAATGCCTATGTTCATTTACTATGTCCCGATGTACTATGTCTGTACCGCGCTAGTCGAGTAATTAGAAGACCTCATTTATTGTCCTAGGAATGTCTAGCAACTCCCCTTGCCTGGCTAGCTAATTTCCCTCAGATCGGCCTCGGCCTACCTACAGTCCGGGGTCCCTAGTAATCGCTCCTGTATCGGTTGGCTATCACGCCCAGCCTTGTACCACTTATTGAATATACCTACTGCTCGTGCCCTGGAGTTTCAAGAACCTTGTCTAGGATTACATCCACCACACCACATGGCGCAGTTTGAGTAGCTCCAACACGACAGTTTACAAGCCTCAAGAGCCGGCCTCGTCTGTCCCGGCCTCGTCTGTTTCCCGCCCAGAAGATATACTCCACAGTGCCCCTGGATTTAAAGTGCTTTGTGACCTTGTGAAGTGCCCTAAGTGAAGTGCAGTGCCTTTCATGTCTCTTTGCTATGTTTCTGCGGCCCTACAGGTAGCAGACACGCCTCCAGCCCAGTTTCCAAGACAGCACTTCCGGCATACACCCCCCATCCACGGAGGCTCGCAAGCCACTGCCCGCGTCCCCTCCCACTGAGCCAGCTCGCCCGGGCGCGCGGAGGAATACACCGCCGCTAGCCGCCTCCTCTCACTTCACAAATATTACAGTCAGTACTCTTTTACTTGCCAGCCAGTTCCTGCACTTAAGCAAATCCATTGGCGAAAATATAGCACTTCACCTTATTCTCCTTGTCTTTCCCATCGCAACAATACCAAACACGAGATGTCTGACCACGACGATTTGCTGGGAAATTTATATGAGGATTATGAGGAAGACGACGCCTCACAGACCCTCCCACCCCCCCTCACGCCTCACACGCCGGGCGCGCCAAATTCAAAGGATGGGAGCCAGGATATACATCGGTTAATCCACTTCCTACAAGTTTCTCAAGAGAAGGAAGCCCAAAGACGTCGATTAGAGGAGGAAAAACGACGTCAAGAGGAATTGTCAAGACAGTCAGAGGAATCAGCTTACCGTCTTCAACTTCAACAACAACACCAAGCTGATAACCGCAAATTCCTGGACCTATTGGAATTGCTGGCAACGAGGACGACTTCACCAGCTGCCACAACCAATTCGCCAGCTTCAGCCTCTTCATCTATCCTTCAGACAACGCCTCCTCACACATCACCTATCTCCCCTAGGTATGCCTCAGTGTCTTCTCAACCACCTGTTCCAGTCTCAGCTCTCGTCGACCTCTCCGTGCCTCCTCCACCGCCTGCCGTCTCGAGTACACCCCTGCACAGCAAGTCTTCAGTTCCCAGCCCCCCACCTCTTCAATCTGATGCAACATATCAAGTATACCGTCAATGGCGACGTCGTTTCGAAGACTTTGCTGTTATGTCTGACCTCTACCGAATGCCCCCTCATAAACAACTCATCCAATTAAGATCGTGCATTTCCCTCGATGTTCAACGCCTCCTAGAGCACACGCTGGCCATCCCCCCTGACTCCCCCAGGTCAGTGACAGAGGTTTTAAACGCCTTGCAGAGTCATTTCCGTGGCCTCCGCAATGAAGCTTTGCGTCGTAGGGAACTGCTATCCTGCAAACAAGCTTCTGGGGAATCATTCTCAGACTTCTATGCACGACTTAAGGACCTAGCAACCGAGGTGGACCTATGTACAGGCGATCCTGTAACCTGTGCTGAGATCCAGCTCAAGATAATCTTGCTGATGGGTGTACGTGACGAGGACCTGCTTCAGAAACTCCTCACCCTCGACGCCGCCTCTTCCCTCACCGACTTCGTCACCTGTTGCAGGTCGTATGAGGCCACAAGAGAGGCTGCCTCAGCTATACACTCATCGCCACCTCAAGTCCACGCCGTCTCCACCTACAAGAGGAATCAACGCCAGATGCAGACGACGTCCTCTCCACAGCCCCCGTCACAGTCACCAGTTTCTTCTCCCGAATCCTGCAGAAACTGTCAGCACCAGCATGGTCCAGGAAAGTGCCCTGCGGCTGATAGTACATGTCGAAACTGTGGGTTTCAAGGCCATTGGCCCCGCACACCTCGATGTCCTGCCAACAAGGCCTCATGCAACGCTTGCAACAAGCAAGGACACTTCGCCAAGTGTTGCAGGTCCACCAAGAAGCCTCCACCTCCAGGTCAAAACGTCTCTTCACAGCCCGACAGAACGTCCACACCACCGTCTCCCAAGAACGACAAAGGATGCCGACGCGTGGATGATGCCTCGAGTGACAGGTCCCCCAAGCCCGTCAATGTTCGTCTGTCCTACGGTACTAACTCTTCCAACCTCCTGATGATACCTGACACGGGCGCGGACATCACGGTGATTGGACCAACACACCTGGACGCCCTCAACATCCCCAGGAGTAGCCTGTCACCCACAGCCATGAACGACGTGCTCACAGCGGACGGGTCCCCGATATCTCCACCTTTGGGTTGCTTCAAGGCAACACTACAGCTCGGTCCCAAGTCTTGCCTTGCCACAGTCCACGTCCATGAGGGCATCCAAACCCCTCTCTTGTCATGTGGCCATTGTCAGGACTTGGCCATCGTCTCATCCGAGTTCCCAAAGCCCATCCTCGCTGTGACACACCTCAACAGGTGTGCAGAGATACCTGTTTCAGCCATGACCACACCTGCTGCCGCCCGGGAGTTCTTTTTTCGTCAGTTCAGCGACGTCCTTGTCTCCAAGCCCGACCTCCAGAAGACGCCGCTCAAGAAGATGACAGGCCCCCTGATGAGAATCCACCTCAAGCCTGGCGCGACGCCTTTCGCCATCCACACACCCAGGCCTATCCCCTTTGCCATACGGGACAAGGTGAAGGCGGAGCTCGATTCTGTGGTGCAGCAGGGGATCATCAGACACGCCGGTGAGGAGCCCTCCGAGTGGTGCCACCCTATGGTCTTGGCACCCAAGCCTGTAGGTGTTCGCATCACAGTGGACCTCACCCATCTCAACTCGCAGGTCTCCCGTCCCGCCCATCCATCGCCTACGCCCATCCAAGCAGTCCGCAGCGTCACCCCGTCTGCAAAGTCCTTTACCACGGCGGATGCACTACATGGGTACTGGCAAGTCGACCTGGCGGAAGAAGATCGCCACCTCACTACATTCATCACGCCCTACGGCCGCTTCCAACACTGCCGCGGACCCATGGGCTTCGCAGCAACAGGGGATGCGTACTGCCTCCGTGGGGATATGGCTCTGCAGGGTGTCACCAACTGCGTGAAGGTCGTAGATGACATCCTGCTCTTCGACGATGATCTCCCGGCCCACTTGAACCGAGTTCATCTGATGCTCACAAGATGCCGTGCCCATGGTATCACCCTGAACAAAGATAAATTTGTGGTCGCCGCCCCCCAAGTTAACTACTGCGGCTACAACATCTCGCCAGAGGGGATCTCAGCTGATGAGGAGAAGGTCAAGGCCATCAGGGACTTCCCTACTCCAGCGAACCTGACCGACCTTCGCTCATTTATGGGCCTGGTAAATCAGCTGGCCGACTTCTCCCTTAAAATCGCCACATCAGCCCAACCTCTACGCCCCCTCATGAGCCCCAAGCGCTCTTTCCTCTGGACTCCTGACCACGACCTAGCGTTCAGGAATGTTAAGAAGGCGTTGCTGTCACCACCAGTCCTGGCACCCTTCGACCCGTCCTTACCAGTGGTCCTCCAGACCGACGCCTCCCGTCTATACGGCCTCGGATATGCCCTCCTTCAAGACCACGGCCAGGGTAGACTGTGCTTAGTTCAGTGTGGCTCCAGGTTTTTGACGGACACGGAGACCAGATACGCCACCATTGAACTAGAGATGCTGGCAGTCGCCTGGGCTATGGCCAAGTGCCGCCTTTACCTGTTCGGCCTTGGGCATTTCACCCTCATGACGGACCATCGCCCGCTCATACCCATTCTTAATCACTACCCGTTGGACGCCATCGAAAATCCTCGCCTCCAACGTCTCAAAGAGAAGACCGCCCCTTACGTCTTTACAGCTGTGTGGCGCGCCGGGAAGCTTCTGTGCATACCAGACGCCCTCTCCCGAGCCCCTGTTAGTCGCCCCACAACCGAAGATGAAGTCGACTGTACCACGGCCGCTGCTCACGTTCGGTCTTTAGTGACACACACAGCCACTTCTCTTGCTGACAAGACGACGACGACGCCCTCCATCGAAGACGATAGGACTCTCCAGGAGCTTCGCATCGCCGCCGCTCAAGACCCGGCATACGTCCAACTCCTCGACTACGTCTCCGCTGGATTCCCCACCAACCGCTACGACATTCACGCCTCCGCCCTCCCCTTCTGGAAGCTAAGGGATAGCCTCTATGCGGACGGAGAGCTGGTGTTGTACGGCCCCAGGATCGTCGTTCCGCTGCCCTCCGCCGGCGCACCTTATCCCGCCTCCATGACAGCCACCGCGGCGTTGAAGCCACCAGGCGCAGAGCCCGTCAGACCGTCTTCTGGCCTGGTATTGACGCCGATATTAAGAGCACGGTTGAGGCCTGTGAGCCTTGCCAGCAACTCCAGCCCAGCCAGCAACAGGAGCCGTACCTGTGCAATGACCTCCCGAAGCGGCCCTTTGAGTCCGTGTCCGCCGACTTCTTTAATGTGGCCGGAAAGTCTTTCCTGGTGGTCGCCGACAGGCTCTCTGGATGGCCCGTGGTAGTTCCCTGTGGTCAGGACACCACCTCTTCCAGGGTCATCCGGATGTTTTGTTGCTTCTTCCGGGAAGTCGGAGTGCCTCTCCGCCTCCGAACCGACGGTGGGCCCCCGTTCAATAGCCACGAGTTCAAGAGCTTCGCCGAAAGCTGGGGCGTCCACCACATCGTCACCTCCCCTCATTACCCGCAGGCGAATGGCCACGCCGAGGCAGCGGTAAAGTCCGTAAAATACCTCATCCTCAAGACAGCACCGACGGGGAACCTGGACTGCGAGGGGTTCGACAGGGGCCTACTGGAACTCCGTAACACCCCTACCCCTGCCGGACGCTCTCCTGCCCAGGTGTTGTATGGCCGCCCCCTTCGTACTTGTGTGCCTGCCCACCCCCAGTCCTTCTTAGATGAATGGCAGATCAAGGCGGACGAGTGTGACCGCCGTGAGGCTGCCCGGATGGCCCAAGTGACAAACCACTATGACGCCCAAGCCCGCCCCCTTCCCAGGTTGGCCGTCGGCCAGCAAGTACGAATCCAGGACCCGACGTCACACCGCTGGGACAAGGTTGGGGTCGTCATGGGCCGTGGCGAGCCTCGTTCGTACCAAGTCCGCCTCCCCAGTGGTCGTGTGTGGTGGCGAAACAGACGCCACCTCCGCCCAGTGCCACCCTCTAGTGACGAACCTTCCTCCCCGTCCCCTATGTCCCCTTGCCCAGACCAGGAACGAAGGTCGTCAGTTGATCCTCCCATTGTCCCTCGCTGCTCCCCCCGACTCATGGGAAAAGAGTCCGTAGCCGCTCGAGATTGCACTACGAGCGTAAAGGGGGAGGGAGGTGTATAGATATGTACATACCAAGATATGTGAACACGCCTGACACCAGGACTCTTGTTACCATTCATTGTACCATTTATTCACATGTCTGTATTACTACATATTATTATAGCATGTCTGATGTCCATGCTTATGTCTAATGCCTATGTTCATTTACTATGTCCCGATGTACTATGTCTGTACCGCGCTAGTTGAGTAATTAGAAGACCTCATTTATTGTCCTAGGAATGTCTAGCAACTCCCCTTGCCTGGCTAGCTAATTTCCCTCAGATCGGCCTCGGCCTACCTACGGTCCGGGGTCCCTAGTAACCGCTCCTGTATCGGTTGGCTATCACGCCCAGCCTTGTACCACTTATTGAATATATCTACTGCTCGTGCCCTGGAGTTTCAAGAACCTTGTCTAGGATTACATCCACCACACCACAATTAAGTTTGATGAACTTAGAATAGGTTAGGTATTATTTAACTCTGAGTCATGGGTACTTATTGGATACTTGGCAGAATAACTTGTTATAACTTGGTCCTAACAAAGGCGGAGTCTAAGCAAAAATTTTCACTTGACCTCATATTTGGATTTCATTACTGAAGGATATTTACAGCTATACCACATTAATAAGGTCTATCTGCAAGTTTATTCAGTCATAAAAAAAAATATACCCTAAATGTGGACAATAAAAATCTTCTATTTTGGTACAAATTACTTGAAAAGTTGTAAGAAGACAAAAGCTGCATCTCTTCCATAAAGCGAGAAATAGAACAGCCAAGCCTCTTCTTGTCGTAAGAAAAAACTAATATTGTATTTTAGTATGTTGATGTACAAAACATTTTCTTCATTATTCTATGATAAAACAAGTCTAACAAGCATTATTAAAACATATATTATTAATTTTTTTTCATGCAATCCGGAAATAGCGACTACTATATCCAGGTTGATCGTGTTGAGGTCCTGTAAGTTACAGGCTAGATTACGAGCTCACTTACGGAGTTCGATGCCAAATATTTGTTTTGAGAATTCCGATCGGAGACTGTAAGTCCAGTTACTTGGTAAACAAGTAGATACAGTGAAATAAACTGCTGTACCTAAATATTATGTAACTCACAATATATTCCTAAAACAGCACGTTTACAGATGAAAATAAAAAAGCATAAATAATACAAACAAAATCAATTAATATGTTTTTTATTACAGTATTTTTAAATATCAGAAGCGTAGGTTCAGCGCTTCTTTTGTGTCTTTTTCCCGGTGAAGATGTAGTCTCCCCATGGCAGGTACTGGTCCTTTTGTACACGGCAGAAAGTGGTAGTTTCCTTCTTCTTCTTGTTGTTTTGGGTCTTGTTGTTTTGGGTCTTAGTGTGTTTTGTGGTCTGCAGTTTGTTAGGTCGGGGGCCCTTCTCCTTCATCTGGCAAGGCTTCACCTCCACCTTAGTCACCTTCGATACAGTGCGTCGGAACACCATTGTGATGTACTGACACTAACAGCTCTCTCACTGAGGTCAAATCAAAATTTGACCATAAAGAAAGAATTACGGTTTAATAAGGTTGGAATTTAAAGAAATTGACAACAAAATAAAGCTCTGTTTATCACTATAGTAAAGAGGGATGGTGTTTGTAAAGATGATGGATGGTGTTATAATATGTAGTGATGATGGATGGTGTTATATGTAGTGATGAAGGATGGCGTTATATTGTAGTAATGCTGGATGGTGTTATATGTAGTGATGATAAGAGGGTAATATATGTAGTGATGATGGATGGTGTTATATATATATATTGATGATGCATGATGTTATATGTAGTGATGATGGATGGTGTTATATATATATATTGATGATGCATGATGTTATATGTAGTGATGATGGTTGGTGTTATATGTAGTGATGCTGGATGGTGTTATATGTAGTGATGATGGATAGAGTTATATGTAGCGATGATGGATGAAGTTATATGTAGTGATGATGGGTGGTGTTATATGTAGTGATGTTGGATGGTGTTATATGTAGTGATGATGGATGATATTATATGTAATGATGATAGGATGGTTCTATATGTAGTGATGATGGATGGTGTTATATGTAGTGATGATGGATGATGTTATATGTAGTGATGATAGGTTGGTTTTATATGTAGTGATGATGGATGGAGTTATATGTAGTGATGATGGATGGAGTTATATGTAGTGATGATGGATGATGTTATATGTAGTGATGATGGTTGGTGTTATATGTAATGATGTCGGATGGTGTTATATGTCGTGATGGATGGTTCTATATGTAGTGATGGTGGATGGTGTTATATGTAGTGATGATGGATCGTGTTATATGTAGTGATGATGGATAGTATTA
>NW_024733033.1:0-34007 GCF_018991925.1 Homarus americanus | reverse complement strand
AGAATCCCGCACCTCTCACCTTGACTCTCTCATGTCATCAACATATTCTTTACTATTAACACTGTATTGGTAATAAACATATATTTTTATAATGATATTCTTATTTTATTGATCTTTGCACACCGACGAGAGACGGGAAAGATGTGAGGAGTGAGTGAGGGACAGTTGGCCAGGGAGAGGGTTTCTGGGTCACGGAGGGCTTCAGGGTGCCGACGGGAAGGTCTCGCCTCTATACAACAAGTCGTGCGCGGTGCCCATACATCCCCGCCACCACCCAGCCAACCACCTCTTGTCACCACCATTTATTTTCCTCTCGCTTGTTTTGATTGAAATAACCCTTTCATGTTTATTTATTTCACATGATATTTTTTTCTTAATTGCATGTTCTATGGAAGGTGTTGAACGACACGATATATTACCATCATGAGTATTTGTTTCATTACCGTTTATGTTATTTTGGGAACTTTTGTTTTTTAACTTTTCTTTTCAAAGGAAATTGCTTACGGTTGCAAATTCATTTTTACTGCAGTTTATGCAGGTCTTAATATGAAAAGAACGTATATCGTTTGACTTTTTTTTCGTATTTTACACAACCATAATAGTAATCTTTTATTGTGATACTAGTTTGTACCCTCTCTCTCTCCTCCGTGTTCTCTGGTTGATAATTAATAGCAGCGTTTATAGTCAGATTAGTGAGCTGAACACACACACACGTACATGCGCACGCAGACACAGACACACACACACGCACATACAATTGACACGGAGGATCATAAATGAAGCGAAAGAAAGGTAAACTTAAGTCTTTTTTTTATTCATAAAATTTATGCCAATTTTAAGCACGTTGCAGCGTCACTACAGTAAGACAGGATCAGACGATTATTAATGTCTATTTATGCGACTCATTATCTTCCTCATTGCTTCGGAAAGATGAAGACTATGATATTTAGTATTTTAAGACACCATGTACAGTTAATGTAATAATGAGCAACAACAGTGATGCATATTTGTTGAACTGGTTGTCCGGGGCAGCTTGATTCGACCATAAAACAACAACAACAACTAAGCTTTGTTAACTATTCTTCATCAGCTGAATGCAAAAAAGCCTATCTGTGTGTGTGCGTGCTCACCTCCATGCCGTTAATGATGGGTTACATGAAGCGTATCCCTGTACAGTGTATGTCACCACCTAATAGTAGCCGACACTGTTAGTTGAGTATTTGCCCTTGAACACACCACTAAGTGCGTATTATATTCCCTGTGTAGTATATCACATATATCTGGGCATTTTATTTTTTTTTTACTGGTATTAGCCCACCCGGGCACAGGTCACTGACCCACATCGGGGCCTGGGGGGCGAAAATGTAATAATACCAATAATAATAATTATTATTATTCAGATAAGTAAAATAAAAAAAATAATAATAAAATAATAATGATAACAATAATAACAATAATAATAATAATAATTGCAATAATCATAATAAAGAACCATAAAGAAATAAAAAAGATAAAGAGTGAGAAACAATATATATGTATGTTATGTTGTCAATGTTAAGAGAAATAATTAAGACCCTGCAATTGTGTGTAAATGAGGCAGAAAGTCAGATCAGCAACCTGGGACTTGGTCACATATGGCAGCAGGGTCTACCATTAGACAACACATTATGCTTCCAATATCTTCCCAGGCGGTAGTACCTCCCTGTTTGGTAGCTGCCTACTACCTACCTCACTAGCTAATTATAGCCCACGTGTGGAGTAGGTCGAGTATAACCCCGTACACACCATTAATAATTATACGTCTTTGTGGAGTAGGTCGAATGTTTGTTTTGTTTTGTTTACTTCTCGGCCTCCAAACACTCACACGATGTTTTCATTCGGTTTTGGTGTTTTTTTTATGATTTTTTTCAAGATTTCGAGTTATTATTATTTATATTTTCAGATTTTTAGATTTTATTTTTACATTTTTATTTTTATTGTAATTTTATTATTATTATTATTAATATTATTATTATTATTATTATTGTTGTTATTATTATTATCATCATCATCATCATCATCATCACACATGCACTGTGATGTATTGAAGAGGAAGTTTTTCTCCACATATATTAAGGAGTGAACGTGGCTAACTGAAGACCCTCTCGGCGGCGTCCTGAAGGCCCCCAGTTCAAGTCGCTATTACCTCCTAGGGATCCTTCTCGCCGGTGTGCTGAAGGTTCCCGTCCATTTTATAGTGTCACCAAGTTAAAGATTAACCCAGGTATGGACATGGATGCCTTTCCCGCGTGAGAGTGAGAGATCAAGGTTACCAGGTTAATTAATGAGGCAGGACAGGTGGGAAACTTACCTGAGAACAAGATTTTTTACGTTGTAGAGCTCCGGCATATACCGGGTTATTTTTCTTCTAAGAGGGTGTAAAATTTTAGCTTATTTATTAGCTTTATTATTATTATTATTATTAATATTTTTATTTTCTCGATTTTTTTATCGCTGTTTCTTATCAAATTATCTTTCTTCTTTATCTTGTCATTTGATTACTGATCCATTTACTCATGAACTAATTAGACTTTCTGGATATATATTGGATTCATTAGTGCCAATTTAGGTTAGACACTCAGACTCCCTACTACTGCTGTTACCACTACTTGTGATAATAATAATAATAATAATAATAATAATAATTGTATCAATAGTAAAAACAAACGGTAATAGCAACATTATATATTTTGTTCTAATATACACCATTCATTACACTACCACAAGTCGTCTCCTGTCGCGATGAGGAACTGTCTGTCACACACACACACACACACGTAAAGGACACCAACCTCGACTTCCCGGAAAAGCCAGTGCAAAAACGTGGCAGTCACCTCACGGACACGCGGCAACTCTCTCCCCAGCCAGAGTGCAACTTAATCCCCTGACGTCTTGGCTTGAGTGCTGGGGTCATCACACGATACCCACCACCCAGATAGCTTAGATAGCATCCTCTCCCAGCAAGTGCGGACCCCAGTTCCGGGGGCGCGCCACTCCGAAACTGACCTCGTCCAAGAGTGGGGGTTGGTGGTAAGCGTCCACTGATCGGGGGTCCGCTCACACTTGCAACCTGCAGTTTCCTTCCAACCTGCAGGTGGGACCACCTCCAATCCCAATCCGGTCTGGCTGCTCCTGGAGCTCCAGCCGGAACCACCAAACGGGCCGCCTGTAGGCAAAGGCCCGTGTCGGACTACGGTCCGACAATCTCAACAACAACAACAATTGAGTGCTGTGTGAGTGTTGGAGGTCTCGTGGATGTGTTGGAGGTCTCGTGGATGTGGTAAAGGTCTCTTTAAATTATGAAGGTTATATCGGAGCACTGGAGGTCTCATTGGATGTGTTGTGATAGTACATATTGTTGCTTGTGGTTATTGATGACGTTATTGTTGTGTTTGTTGTCGTGTTTTGTTGTTATTGTGTTTATTGTTGTTGTTCTTATGTTCGTTGTTGTTATTGTTGTTGTTCTTATGTTCGTTGTTGTTATTGTTGTTGTTCTTGTGTTCGTTGTTGTTATTGTTGTTGTGGGTTTTTTGTGTTGTTATTATGGATATTGTTATATGTTGTGTTTGTTGTCGTGTTTTGTTGTTATTGTGTTTATTGTTGTTGTTCTTATGTTCGTTGTTGTTATTGTTGTTGTTCTTGTGTTCGTTGTTGTTATTGTTGTTGTGGGTTTTTTGTGTTGTTATTATGGATATTGTTATATGTTGTGTTTGTTGTCGTGTTTTGTTGTTATTGTGTTTATTGTTGTTGTTCTTATGTTCGTTGTTGTTATTGTTGTTGTTCTTGTGTTCGTTGTTGTTATTGTTGTTGTGGGTTTTTTGTGTTGTTATTATGGATATTGTTATATGTTGTGTTTGTTGTCGTGTTTTGTTGTTATTGTGTTTATTGTTGTTGTTCTTATGTTCGTTGTTGTTATTATTGTGGTTCTTGTGTTCGTTGTTGTTATTGTTGTTGTGGGTTTTTTGTGTTGTTGTTATGATGGATATTGTTATACGTTGTGGTTATTGTCGTGGTTATTACTGTGTGTTGTTGTGGCTGTTATGTATATTATATAAAACCCTAGCGTGAAGAATACAAGAACTGTAGACCATAAATACGGCTCATGCAACAGATTCAGACCACAGTGACGCCATGTGAGGGATTCAACCACCGACTCAAATGTTAAACATCCTTTGTATATTGTATATCGCCAAAGCTGTAGTACGTAGACTTATTTCTGTAGGATTGGAGATTTATTAATACACGGTTGAATACACTGGTAAAAATATATGAAGAGAAATCGTGAATTATAGATAAGAAGGAATCCATCACCGGGGAGTGTAAACAAACTATGGCTGTGTTAGATTATATATTCATTACACTCGTTGGTGTAGACCCGTTCCATGACCCCAGTTAAGGGCTCGTTTGAACACTTTCACCTCGTCCACACAGGTTGTCGTCTACAAGATGTGTGAAATAGTTTATGCTTCGTCATTTGATTTTTCTCCGTTAGCTTTTGTCCAGTTCCCTTCACTTTCACAAATTAAATTATGTTTTTTATAAGTCAGTGCGAAAAAGGTAGATTAATGAGGATTATGCGTGTGTAGTCAAACTCGGTGTGTGTGTTGTGTGTTGGGGTTAAATTACATTTCATATACACAGTTTATTTTGTAGTCTTACCTAACAAAGCCTCCAGAGACAGGCGGTAGTGACTCCTCGACGGATATATTGACGTAACAATTTAAACCAATCCTCTCTTGCCCTATCAAAAGACCACAAGCTCTTCTCCTGTCTCTAAAGAATTGGCATCCATTTGTAATTTTGATCGGAAACAGCTTTTTTTTATATATACTGTATAGCTCTCATCAATTATGACTAACTGGTCTTCTTCAAGGTCATATGAGGGCATCCCATATAGATCCAGTGCTAGTTAGTACAGGGTGAAATCGGAGTACCTGGAGAAAACCTGTCATGTTTGGTAAGGGTATACTGGTTAACACCCTTTTCACATCCGACCCAAGAAAGTATCGAACCCAAGTCACAGTGGTGAAAGGCCAGGGCTCGACCACCCTTAGCAACCTTCAGCTGTAGTCTGTGTGTACTGTAACTGTCGGAGTTTCCACCTCGTTATTAACTCTATTGAAGACAAAATTGATTCCTGTAGTTGCTACTAATGTCCAGCAACCTGACCTGACCTAACCTGACCTGACCTAACCTAACCTATATACGCTAAATGTCTCAATAAATGGTAATAAGAGAAGTTATTTGGTTACAGTGTACTCGCCATGGAAGAGCAATGGAGCCAGTGAGTCGGGTTCTTACATCTCCATTTCCAAGATAATTCAGCTGACGAACCTTTGAGAATCTGGGCTCAACTTAAACATGGGAAGAGGGAAGTTTGCTGTGTCGGTGGCCGTGAGTGTGCTGGCCGGTGTGTCTTGCATCACGCAATATTTAGATCACCAGACTAGGCGGTCCTCTGTCGATTTACCCTGGAACGCCAATTTTTGGATAAAATATATAGGTTGACTGTAGCTGGTTCGATGAATGTGTGTATGTGTGTGTTTAATTGTGTTAGTGCGTTTGCGTGTGTAGGTGTGCGCACATGTATGTGTATGTGTGTTAAGTATGATGGTACTTGATGATAAGACTATTTTAGACTCACTCAAACATAAAAGAACACAATGGAAAAACAAAATCTTATGAACATCAGAGATCATTTATACCAGGGGTTCTCAACCAGGGGAGAATTTCCCCCCTCAGGTTTTCAGGAGGGGGGGGGAACTGATACTAATATGGAAAAAATAAAGGATTTTCAGTATTATATGCATATTATTTGGAATGCACTTTTTGAGGCAGACAATCTTGGAAAGGAGGGGGAATGACATTCTGACATATGGTGAAAGGGGTGCATGGGGCAAACAAGGTTGAGAACCACTGATTTATACCATCTGTCTCTTGACCAATGCCCACTAGTATGTGTAGAATCTTGTCCCAGTGTTTGTTGTGGAATTGAGATCGTTCTTGGACCCCATTAACAAGAGAGAGGTTAGTATAGGTAAAGAACGTTGATTATCTTAATAATTAAAGCCATAGAGGTAAGGAAAATTGAAAGACAAATAGGTTGGGTTAAGGTGTGTTTATTTTCTGTCGGAACACCACCAGTAAAGGAGTCATGCCGGAAGACGATGAGTTTCTGTTTTTATGCTTTGCTGTGGTGCTTCCAGGCCCAGTAAAAGACGACGATATTTTACATTTCTCTGTCTGTCTGTCTGCCTGCCTGTCTGTCTTTTTGTACATCTCTCACACTTTCACTATCTTCGTATGTCTGGCAGTTTCTACATCTGTTACTCAATCTCAGTGATGCATCGATATCAACCATCTTTCTCTTTCATTTTCCCTTCCCTCACACACTCGTCATAAAATAAAACACTTTCCCCACATACTACAACATTCCCGACAATGAACTTCGTGTTTCCCTCAACTCACCCCAGGAGCCGCCTGTACTAAGACTTCCTCACTACACCCGGCAGGTAGGGGGTAGAGAGGCCCCTGAATCGCTCGCTGCGGGGAACACACAGACATAATTACACATTCAGACCACAGACTAGCCCATTTCCCCCTCGTTTTTGTCCCATTTTTCCTCGTATTCATGTAGTTATTTGCAGTGGTTGTAATGGCAGCTCTTCAACCCCCTCCCTCTTCAATGGTGGGGTTTAATAGACCCATTGTTTCACCTCCGTTGACCCGCTGAGGAAGGAAATTGTTCTTTATGTCTGAAGTTGCTTAACCGCAGTCTGTGATGGGCTCTGTGTAATGCCTTAGATTACCTCGATCAACGATAGTTAGTTCTGTAGAGTGTGACGGTTGGCATGAGCGGGAGGTGACCGGTTAATTGGCATGTTTGATGTCACTGTTGTCCAGGAGAAATTATTTAATTACACCTCTCTTGTAATTAACAAAAGAATTATTAATGTGTTGGTACTCTATATGTAATAGGTTGGCCTTGATTACTGTGATACTGGTCGTCGTTTTGCGAGTCGGTAAACATGGTCAGTGACATGTCTCACAACACATAGGTTACGGCTGTCAGTGGCCGAGATATCTGACATGATATTGAAGGTTGACATGAACCGTTTACATCTGTGAGGTCAGGTTTAAAGGTCTGCAAATATGTGTGACGTCATTGGTGATTGGCAGTGTAGATTCTTGTTGCCTCTTGATAGCTGTCATTGGTTGTTGAGCAAGGTTGAGGCTCGGGTGATTGGAAGATGTGTGACGTCACGAAGGACGTTTGGATGAAGCACGTTTTGTGTAACTTGTATGTTTGCCTAAAGACCACAAGAGGCACGCATGCCGAATAATGTACACACACTTATACTGTACACATACATTTGTGTTTCTGCGACAGTGTGCACAAGCTCGAAAACAAATTATCTAACTTTCAGAATTATCAGTCAGGAATATATATATATATATATATATCTATATATATATATATATATATATATACCACCATTACAGCCCCTACACCATCGCAACTACCATAGTCTCTAACGATCACTTTCACTCTTCACTACTCCCCCTCTACAACCACATTTCCCCATTACCACCATCCCCCGCCCCATCACCACCATCCCCAGCCCCATCACCACCATCCCCAGCCCCATCACCACCATTCCTCATCCCATCCCCCACCCAATCACCACCATCTCCCACCCTATCCCTCCCATCACTGGAGGGTCGAGTCGCTCGTCTGTTTCACCAGTTAACCTATGAAAGTGACTTTGCTGGTCACCACTTTCTGCGTTTGGTGGTGCCTGTGTGTGTGTCCCTCTTACTCTAAGGTTTACGAGCGTGTAAATAAGTCTTTACTGCCTCATTTCTCTGGTAGACTTTCGACTGTTGTATAATTTGGCTGTTTGTCTTACCAATAGTGTCAGTCTTACTAATAGTGTCGGTCTTACTAATAGTGTCGGTCTTACTAATAGTGTCAGTCTTACCAATAGTGTCAGTCTTACTAATAGTGTCAGTCTTACCAATAGTGTCGGTCTTACCAATAGTGTCAGTCTTACCAATAGTGTCAGTCTTACCAATAGTGTCAGTCTTACTAATAGTGTCAGTCTGTAGTCTTACCAATAGTGTCAGTCTTACCAATAGTGTCAGTCTTACCAATAGTGTCGGTCTTACCAATAGTGTCAGTCTTACCAATAGTGTCGGTCTTACCAATAGTGTCGGTCTTACCAATAATGTCAATAGTGTCAGTCTTACCAATAGTGTCAGTCTTACCAATAGTGTCAGTCTTACCAATAATGTCAGTATTACCAATAGTGTCGGTCTTACTAATAGTGTCAGTCTAACAATATTGTCAGTCTTACTAATAGTGTCGGTCTTACTAATAGTGTCAGTCTTACCAATAGTGTCGGTCTTACTAATAGTGTCAGTCTACCAATATTGTCAGTCTTACTAATAGTGTCAGTCTTACTAATAGTGTCGGTCTTACTAATAGTGTCAGTCTTACCAATAGTGTCGGTCTTACTAATAGTGTCAGTCTACCAATATTGTCATTCTTACTAATAGTGTCACTCTTACTAATAGTGTCAGACTTACTAATAGTGTCAGTCTTACCAATAGTGTCGGTCTTACCAATAGTGTCAGTCTTACCAATAGTGTCGGTCTTACTAATAGTGTCAGTCTTACCAATAGTGTCGGTTACTAATAGTGTCAGTCTTACTAATAGTGTCGGTCTTACTAATAGTGTCAGTCTTACCAATAGTGTCATACTAATAGTGTCTAATAGTCTTACTAATAGTGTCAGTCTTACCAATAGTGTCGGTCTTACTAATAGTGTCAGTCTTACTAATAGTGTCAGTCTAATAGTGTCGGTCCAATAGTGTCAGTCTTACTAATAGTGTCAGTCTTACTAATAGTGTCAGTCTTACCAATAATGTCAGTCTTACTAATAGTGTCAGTCTACCAATAGTATCAGTCTACCAATAGTGTCAGTCTACCAATAGTGTCAGTCTCCCAATAGTGACGGTCTTACTAATAGTGTCAGCCTTACCAATAGTGTCGGTCTTACTAATAGTGTCAGTCTACCAATATTGTCAGTCTTACTAATAGTGTCAGTCTTACTAATAGTGTCAGTCTTACTAATAGGGTCAGTCTTACCAATAGTGTCGGTCTTACTAATAGTGTCAGTCTACCAATATTGTCAGTCTTACTAATAGTGTCAGTCTACCAATAGTGTCAGTCTTACTAATAGTGTCGGTCTTACTAATAGTGTCAGTCTACCAATATTTTCAGTCTTACTAATAGTGTCATTCTTACTAATAGTGTCATTCTTACTAATAGTGTCAGTCTTACCAATAGTGTCGGTCTTACTAATAGTGTCAGTCTTACTAATAATGTCAGTCTTACCAATAGTGTCGGTCTTACTAATAGTGTCAGTCTACCAATATTGTCAGTCTTACTAATAGTGTCAGTCTTACTAATAGTGTCAGTCTACCAAAAGTGTCAGTCTTACTAATACTGTCAGTCTACCAATAGCGTCAGTCTACCAATAGTGTCAATCTACCAATACTGTCAGTCTACCAATAGTGTCAGTCTTACCAATAGTGTCAGTCTTACTAATAGTGTCAGTTTACTAGTGTCAGTCTTACCAATAGAGTTAGTCTTACTAATAGTGTCAGTCTACCAATACTGTCAGTCTACCAATAGTGTCAGTCTTACCAATAGTGTCAGTCTTACTAATAGTGTCAGTTTACTAGTGTCAGTCTTACTAATAGTGTCAGTCTACCAATAGTATCAGTCTACCAATAGTGTCAGTCTACCAATAGTGTCAGTCTTACGCAATAGTGTCAGTCTTACCAATAGTGTCAATCTACCAATAGTGTCAGTCTATCAATAGTTAGTCGTACTAATAGTGTCAGTCTACCAATAGTGTCAGTCTACCAATAGTTAGTCTTACTAATAGTGTCAGTCTACCAATAGAGTTAGTCTTACTAATAGTGTCAGTCTACCAATAGTGTCAGTCTGCCTATAGTGTCAGTCTACCAATAGTGTCATTCTACCAATAGTGTCAGTCTTACCAATAGTGTCAGTCTTACTAATAGTGTCAGTTTACTAGTGTCAGTCTTACCAATAGAGTTAGTCTTACTAATAGTGTCAGTCTACCAATAGAGTTAGTCTTACTAATAGTGTCAGTCTACCAATAGTGTCAGTCTGCCTATAGTTTCAGTCTACCAATAGTGTCAGTCTACCAATAGTGTCAGTCTTACCAATAGTGTCAGTCTTACTAATAGTGTCAGTTTACTAGTGTCAGTCTTACCAATAGAGTTAGTCTTACTAATAGTGTCAGTCTACCAATACTGTCAGTCTACCAATAGTGTCAGTCTTACCAATAGTGTCAGTCTTACTAATAGTGTCAGTTTACTAGTGTCAGTCTTACTAATAGTGTCAGTCTACCAATAGTATCAGTCTACCAATAGTGTCAGTCTACCAATAGTGTCAGTCTTACCAATAGTGTCAGTCTTACCAATAGTGTCAATCTACCAATAGTGTCAGTCTACCAATAGTTAGTCTTACTAATAGTGTCAGTCTACCAATAGTGTCTGTCTTACTAATAGTGTCAGTCTACGAATAGTGTCAGTCTACCAATAGTTAGTCTTACTAATAGTGCCAGTCTACCAATAGAGTTAGTCTTACTAATAGTGTCAGTCTACCAATAGTGTCAGTCTACCAATAGTGTCAGTCTTACCAATAGTGTCAGTCTTACTAATAGTGTCAGTTTACTAGTGTCAGTCTTACCAATAGAGTTAGTCTTACTAATAGTGTCAGTCTACCAATAGAGTTAGTCTTACCAATAGTGTCAGTCTGCCTATAGTGTCAGTCTACCAATAGTGTCAGTCTTACCAATAGTGTCAGTCTTACTAATAGTGTCAGTTTACTAGTGTCAGTCTTACTAATAGTGTCAGTCTACCAATAGTATCAGTCTACCAATAGTGTCAGTCTACCAATAGTGTCAGTCTTACCAATAGTGTCAGTCTTTCCAATAGTGTCAATCTACCAATAGTGTCAGTCTACCAATAGTTAGTCTTACTAATAGTGTCAGTCTACCAATAGTGTCAGTCTTACTAATAGTGTCAGTCTACCAATAGTGTCAGTCTACCAATAGTTAGTCTTACTAATAGTGTTAGTCTACCAATAGTGTCAGTCTGCCTATAGTGTCAGTCTACCAATAGTGTCAGTCTACCAATAGTGTCAGTCTTACCAATAGTGTCAGTCTTACCAATAGTGTCAGTCTTACCAATAGTGCCAATCTACCAATAGTGTCAGTCTACCAATAGTATCAGTCTACCAATAGTGTCAGTCTTACCAATAGTGTCAGTCTTACCAATAGTGTTAGTCTTACCAATAGTGCCAATCTACCAATAGTGTCAGTCTACCAATAGTATCAGTCTCCCAATAGTGTCAGTCTTACCAATAGTGTCAGTCTACCAATAGTATCAGTCTACCAATAGTATCAGTCTAGCAATAGTCAGTCTACCAATAGTATAAGTCTACCAATAGTGTCAGTCTACCAATAGTGTCAGTCTTACTAATAGTGTCAGTCTACCAATAGTGTCAGTCTACCAATAGTGTCAGTCTACCAATAGTGTCAGTCTACCAATAGTGTCAGTCTTACCAATAGTGTCAGTCTCCCAATAGTGTCAGTCTACCAATAGTATCAGTCTATCAATAGTATCAGTCTATCAATAGTGTCAGTCTACCAATAGTGTCAGTCTATCAATAGTGTCAGTCTACCAATAGTGTCAGTCTACCAATAGTGTCAGTCTACCAATAGTGTCAGTCTACCAATAGTGTCAGTCTACCAATCAGTGTCAGTCTACCAATAGTGTATCAGTCTACCAATAGTATAGTGTATCAGTCTACCAATAGTGTCAGTCTACCAATAGTGTCAGTCTTCCAATAGTGTCAGTCTACCAATAGTGTCAGTCTACCAATAGTGTCAGTCTACCAATAGTATCAGTCTACCAATAGTATCAGTCTACCAATAGTGTCAGTCTACCAATAGTATCAGTCTACCAATAGTGTCAGTCTACCAATAGTGTCAGTCTTCCAATAGTGTCAGTCTACCAATAGTGTCAGTCTACCAATAGTGTCAGTCTACCAATAGTGTCAGTCTACCAATAGTGTCAGTCTACCAATAGTGTCAGTCTACCAATAGTGTCAGTCTACCAATAGTGTCAGTCTACCAATAGTGTCAGTCTACCAATAGTGTCAGTCTACCAATAGTGTCAGTCTACCAATAGTGTCAGTCTACCAATAGTGTCAGTCTACCAATAGTGTCAGTCTACCAATAGTGTCAGTCTACTAATAGTGTCAGTCTACCAATAGTGTCAGTCTTTCTTTATTTCGGTATCTTTTTTTCCTGTTATTTTTCTTCCTCCCTGTTTCATTTCGATTAATTTTTTGACGTTATCTTCTCAATCTGTTGATTCACTCTCTCGCTCTCCTTTTGATGTTCTCTTTCATTTGTTTCAATCTCTGTTCCCTGGTTATCTATTACTGTGTGTGAGTCTGGCTTCCGTTGGCACTTGTGTGTCAAATTGAACTCTTCCTTTTGTCACCGAGTGCTTGTTATTCTCCTGTGTACCATCCATTAATTATGAAGTCGTGATTGCTTTTATCTTCATGTGTTATTCCGGTTATTTTATTTTGCAGCGGTGTGATTGTTTTCATTTTTGTTGTTGTTTTTCTACTTGGTGTGATCTTTTTTAGAGGGTGTGGGGAGTTGGGGGGGGAGGGAGGGGGTCGTTTTATTTGATATCTTGTGACTGCAGGATTTCATTCGTCGGGTTTGACTTGATAACTTCTAGCTTATTATTTTTCTCCAATGTGTACTGGATATATTTTTGACTAGTGGGTTTTTCTAGTATTTTTTTATGTTATCTTCAGCTGTCTATCAATCTATTTTCCCGCGTTATCTATAATATCACTGGTACCACAAAGTGTTGTTGTGTCAATGGCCGTTCATTTAAACAGAAGAAAAAGTGCGTTGTTTTCCTGTGGCAAATACTCGACTACGTATCGATAATATATATATATATATATACATGTCATAGATTTAACAATATTTCTGAATGGACTTAAAATATCACACATGCACTGTGATGTATTGAAGAGGAAGTTTTTCTCCACATATATTAAGGAGTGAACGTGGCTAACTGAAGACCCTCTTGGCGGCGTCCTGAAGGCCCCCAGTTCAAGTCGCTATTACCTCCTAGGGATCCTTCTCGCCGGTGTGCTGAAGGTTCCCGTCCATTTTATATTGTCACCAAGTTAAAGATTAACCCAGTTAGGGACTTGGATGTCGGGGTGAAGTGCGGGACATCCTGGACTATTTATGTATTGCGGACCTCGCATGTGTTATGATGGCTATAGAGGAGAGGATGGTCATATATCCCCTTTTACGGGACAGGTGTGTACGTGATGTGAATAACCTGTACTGTATACTACTTCCTGTCCCCTCCCAAGGTCTGTGTCGTGTTGTATACTCAATATGCCAATAGTAGTTAAAGAAATACTCAATACTGACGCTTAAGAGGGTGGTATAGGCAGACGGGATATGTATTCATGTTGTTGGTATATACAATATGTGTATATATTTAATTATACCCATATCATATGACATAAATTAAAATATTAAGAGGGTAGGTATCGACAAGAGGATATTCTAATATGTATGAGAATATTATCGTCGCTGTCACTAATATTTACGTGTATTTATCTACATATATTCTTATCACCCAGACGTACGTGATAGCCAAAGTGGGAGGAGTGAAGGACAATGGTATATTATTATGTGGGGCTGGCAACAAGTCGATCTATTGTGTATTTAGAGAAGAAGAGGCGATATTTCATGACAAGTGTCGTGAGTGTGTAGGGGGTGTGTGGGGGAGTGTTATTGTGTGGGCAGTGTTGTGGGTGAAGAATTGATGTGAGGGAGTGTTGGTGTGCGGGAGGAAGGGTAAACGGGAAAAGGCATTACTTCACTGAGAGACTGGTGGTAACTTGGCATCAGTAGATAAGCAAAACAGTAACAACAATAAACATAAAATCTTTAAACAAAGAAAACACAGATAAACACCGAAGATAAGAGAAGATAAGAAAAACAAAAGTAATAAGAGTAAAATATTCAAATTTGGGTAAGATAATAAGATAAGTGACTGCTGGACAGGACCATAAGACGTGGTACCTTGTGGGGGGTCTAGTTAGGAGTTTATATGTACAGCATAACATAGTGGTCCAGGTTCCAGGTCATAGTTATTTATTTTAGTCGAGTAAATTTTCTCGGGATATGAAGGATAAAAATGGTGTGGGTGTGTGTGTGTGTGTGTGTGTGTGTGTGTGTGTGTGTGTGTGTGTGTGTGTGTGTTTGTGTGTGTGTGTGTGTGTGTGTGTGTGTGTGTGTTTGTGTGTGTTTGTGTTATAATCTTAAAGCGTTCACGTATATGTAAAAGCTTGTAAACCCGGACCATTACGCTTTATAAACTCTCACCATCACCCTACCACATCACCATTAAAACTCACCATCACCTCTTCTCACCATTACGTCACCATCATTCCTTTTAGCTATCTTTTTTATCATTACTTCTTCATTCATACTTCAGTGGTGCACCAGTAACCCTTCACCAGCATCGGTCCTCTAGTGAATAGTTCCTCCAGTCACCTCACCATCATTTCACCATAATATCACTATTCTCATCGTTACCTCACTGTGGCCTTCCCAAGAACTTCACCATCTCTTTTACTATCACCATCACCTCACCATTACTTCACCATAACACCAGGGTCCGTTGCTACCCACACGATGACGTCACCCTCTGCAACGAGGACAATTTTTCTACTCCATGTCCGGTGCTTCTGGCTCGTGTGAGTAACCATAGTGTAGGTGTAGACAGCGGTGGTGAGAGAAAATAGTGTAGGCCTCTCCATTGTGGGTGAGAGACACTCATAATATTTAAAGTGTTTACCATGGAAGCTGTGACCCCCCCCCCTAGTTCGCCAGGCCACCGCCAGGGGGACATTAATCAACATTCCAGAAGTTGTATTTATGTTACATGTGGTATTTTTGCAGTTTTTCTTCAATAATTGATTTATTTTCGCAGTTCTTAACGTGATTTTAAACTCAAATAGCAGAGTTACCGTTTCGCTGTTGTTTATAACTGTTTGGTATTCTTTTGTATGTGTTTTGGTACAGGTTCTTGCAAAATTTCTTCATGATTCACGACACTCATACACACGACAGTCAAACACGCACACACAAGTGTATCTTGAGTTAGTAGCCAAGATTGGCTGTAAAAGGGCCACACACAGCTTCAATACAATTGTAACTCTGTTATTGGAGTATAAATTCATGCAAATCCTGAGAAAAACTCCGAAAATATATGAATTATTAAAGAAAAACAACAAAACCACCTTCACAAAAGCCGACAGTAGACCCCTGGCGGTGGCCTGACGAACTACGTCTAGCACCGCCGGGACCAGTTCGAGGCTGGGCCCAGCTAGTTGGTTTTTTTTTTTAATGGGAATTAACCCACCCGGGCACAGATCAAACGACCCACAACGGGGCCTGGGGGGGGGGGGGGGGGGGCGAAAAAGGAACAGAAATAAATTTAAAATATAGAAGAAAAGATTATACTGTGTTAATGTACACCAGGAGGAGGGTTTCTGTTTACTGGGGTTGGCGTCTCTTGGTGCCGCAGTAGGTGATTGGTGCTTTGGTAGAGTTAGTTTGTCTAACTGTCTCTCTGTCTATTTTTACAATGTCTGTCACTGTCTGTCTGTGTCTGTGTTTGTCTCGTTCTGTCTCAGCCTCTCTGTCTCAGCCTCTCTGTCTTTCCACTGTGTCGGTCTCTGGCTGTCTGTTCTGTCTCTCTGTCTGTCTGTCTGTTTTTTGTTGAAAGGAGTTGTTGAGTTAGGTTGTTTTTATTGAGAGGGTTGTCGCTGAGGTTGGGTATAGAGAATTGTAAGTATTTCTGTGCGGCTTTGTCTGGGGGGGAGGGGGGGTGTTGCTGTGTTTGGAGGTTGGTTGGTATTTTATTTTATTGTATTTATTTATTATTTTATTTTATTTTTTATTTTTTTATTTATTAATTTATTTATTTATTTTTGTTTTGTTAATTATTTATTTATTTTTTGTTGGGGGGCGGGGGGGGGCGGTGGTCGGGTATGTTGATTTATAGGATAGGATTCCTTAGGGAGGATTTGTAGACAGACAGACAAACAGAGACAGTTAGAAAAACAGACAGACGGACGGACACAGACAGACAGACATTAAACAGACAGACACACAGAAACAGACAGAAACCGTCAGACAAACGGACAAACACACCGAAAGACACAGACAGAAAAAAACATACAGACAGACAAACAGACGAGCGGAGACAGACAGACAGTCAGAGGCAGACAGGGAGAGACAGACAATCTTGGCTAATAACTCAAGATAAAGAAGGAATCGCCGTAAATAAGAAGGTCCAGCACTCTCGTCAGGCTCGACCGCTGTCACCCAAACTGAAACAGACAACTGTCCCTTGACTCACCACGTAACCATAACGTATCTGATTGAGTTGTTAAGCAACAGGAACACTTTGGTAAAAGGAGAAATAATAACAACTTGTAGGAATCTCTCTGTCTGTCTGTTGGTCTCTGTCATGTCTGTCTGTGTCTCTGCCTGTGTGTCTCAGTCTCTGTCTGTCTTTATATCTCAATCTCTGTCTGTGTGTCTCTGTGTCCGTTTCTTTCTGTCTGCCTGTCTGTCTGTTTGTCGCAGACACAAGCAGACAACTGACAGACAGACAGACGGAGAAATAGAGGGACAGACAGAAACAGAGACGGCGACATAGACTAACATATAGACGACAGAGACAGACAGACAGAAAAACAGAGGCAGAAAATCAGAAAGACAGACAGAGATCGATATTGTGAGACAGACTGGCAGAAACAGTGAGACACAGAGACACAGATAGATGGGGATGGGGGGATTCCACACACTTCCCAGTCGGTGGGTCCTGATACCTTCCGTTGCCAACTACCGGATGGTGCCATTCTCCACCTCCCAGTCGGTGGGTCCTGATACCTTACCGTACACCACCTACACCACCATACCCCATACTACAGTACCCACTACACCCCCACTACACCACCATACCGAACACTACACCACCCTCCACACACACTTCCCAGTCGGTGGGTCCTGATACCTTACCGTACACCACCCTACACCACCATACCCCATACTACACTACCCACTACACCCCCACTACACCACCATACCCCACACTACTCCACCCTACACACACACTTCCCAGTCGGTGGGTCCTGATACCTTACCGTACACCACCCTACACCACCATACCCCATACTACACGACCCACTACACCCTCACTACACCACCATACCCCACACTACACCACCCACTACACCACCCTACACACACACTTCCAAGTCGGTGGGTCCTGATACCTTACCGTACACCACCCTACACCACCATACCCCATACTACACCACCCACTACACCCTCACTACACCACCATACCCCACACTACACCACCCTACAGATACACTTCCCAGTCGGTGGGTCCTGATACCTTCTGTCGGCGCCTGACGGATTGTACCATTCTCCACTTCCTGGGAAGGATGTGGATTCCCTCTCCTCATCCCCCACTCCCCATCATCCCTCTCACCCCACCCACCCCTTCATCCTCTCACCCTTCCCAGTCGGTGGTTCTTGGTACCTTCTGTTGTTGGCTCTCTGATGGTACCATTCCCCACCTCCCAGGATGGGTGAGAGGATGATGGGTGTGGGTGGGGGGTTATAGTCGGGATGTCCTACACCCCCAATACACCACCCTACACCACCCTACCCAACACTACCCTATTTTATGACGTATTATTTGTGCTGTCTCAATTCTGATGTTGTTGACAAATGACCAGGAATTACAGTAATTATAAATGTTCTAATTATTATTCTCAATTATATTAATCATTTAAGTTAAAAAAAACACCAAAAGAATCGAACGACCCAGCAAAAACCGCTACGACCCACCCCAACGAACCCAACGACCCACCCCAGCACCCAACAGACAACGGCCCACCCCAGCACCCAACCCAGGCAACGACCCACCCCAGCACCAACGGGCAACGGCCCACCCCAGCACCCAACGAACCCAACGGCCACCCCCAACAACGAACCCAACGACCCACCGCAACGCAACGAACCCAACGACCCAGCAACGCAACGCAACGGGCAACGACCCACCGCCCAACAGACCCAACGACCCAACGACCCACCGCAACGAACCCAACGACCCACCGCAACGCAACGAACCCAACGACCCACCGCAACGCAACGAACCCAACGACCCACCGCAACGAACCCAATGACCCATCGCAACGAACCCAACGACCCAACGCAACGAACCCAACGACCCACCGCAACGCAACAGACAACGACCCACCCGCAGCGCAACGAACCCAACGACCCACCGCAACAGACCCAACGGCCACCACAACACCAACGAACCTTGACCCACCACAACGCAACGAACCCAACGACCCACCGCAACGCAACGAACCCAACGTAGCAACCCACTAAAATTTTTTTTTTTTACTACATTACCCTCTCATCATCCCTCGCTTCCCACCCACCCCTTCATCCTCTCACCCTTCCCAGTCAGTGGTTCTTGGTACCTTCTGTTGTTGGCTGACGGATGGTACCATTCCCCACCTCCCAGGATGGGTGAGAGGATGATGGGTGTGGGTGGGGGGTTATAGACGGGATGTCCTACCCTACCTAACCTTACCTTACACCACCCCACACCACCCTACCCAACACTTCACCACCCTTCACCACGCACTGCACCACACCACCCTACCCAACACTTCACCACCCTTCACCACGCACTGCACCACACCACCCAACACCTACCCGAGAGTTTAGTTAATAAGTGATGAACTGGCTTGGCCTTGCCTCGATCTGGGACTGGAGGAGCTAGATAGAGGTACTTACTTCGTCGTGTCACAGGCAGGGGAATTACTATCGACTTTTTGGAAGGTCTATTTATGTTACATTAGCTGTTTTTCCTGTTTTTCTTTAATAATTCATATATTTACGCAGTCGACCTCCAAAAGTAGACGTTTATTAACAGAGATATAATGGGGCACTCCGTACAACATTCAAGCTATGTGGGCGTGTATGACTTGTCTTCTTGTGTACATGACTCGTGTGTGTGTGTGTGTGTGCGTGTATGACTGTTTTGTACATATGACTGCCATGTATGTGTGTGTATGACTATCTTGTTGTGTACATGACTGTCGTGTGTGCGTGTATGACTGTCTTGTTGTGCATATGACTGCCATGTATGTGCGTGTATGACTATCATGTTGTGTACATGACTGTCGTGTGTGTGTGTATGACTGTCTTGTTGTGCATATGACTGCCATGTATGTGCGTGTATGACTATCTTGTTGTGTACATGACTGTCGTTTGTGTGTGTGTATGACTTTCTTGTTGTGTACATGACTGTCGTGTGTGCGTGTATGACTGTCTTGTGCATATGACTCCCATGTATGTGCGTGTATGACTATCTTGTTGTGTACATGACTGTCGTTTGTGTGTGTGTGTATGACTTTCTTGTTGTGTACATGACTGTCGTGTGTGCGTGTATGACTGTCTTGTGCATATGACTGCCATGTATGTGTGTGTATGACTATCTTGTGTATATGTCTGTTGGATTCTCAAGTTTTTGTCCACTAAATTCCCTCACCTAAACCTTCTCCATTACCACACCCCTCATCCCCCACCCTCCACCCTCACCCCGCCAACCCCCATCCCCCACCCTCACTACCTGTTGATTGCCCGCACAAGATGGACGAACAGACAGAATCTCATAAAAATAAAATTCTTTTTTTTCGCCCCCAGGCTCCGTTGTGGGTCGTTTGACCTGTGCCCGGGTTGGCTAATTCCCGTAAAAAAAACCACACACAAGAGAGAGATAGAGGAGAACACAATATCAACTTAGTAAATCATCCTTCCATTTCATTTCCAGGAACAACTTCAGTTCTCCACGAGGTTCACAACATTACCCGTGGAAAGCCATCGTTATTGGAACATGGGGAAATTTCGTCCGGCAACTATTTTTGAAACCAAAAGAAAGAAAATTGATTTGGATGGACATAAAATGTATAAATCTGCAAAGGAATAATATTTGTTATACGATATACTCCATACAGAACAGCACATGCAGAATTGTATTGTTCTTTTTAAAAGCGGTCCATGTTTGTGTACGAAAAATGCCGCCAGCCTCTACTCGCCGTTTATATCCTCCAAATTCGCCTAACCATCATAAAAGGTAAGCCTTTAAGATAACTAATACAACTAATTTATGTGTAGAAATGGATTGAAATCAAATTGAACTAAAAAAAAGTCGTAAATGGTCTATTTGAAGAGTGGCGAGAAGAGCTTCCTCTGGGATGGTGAATGACGTCCTGTATCAGAATTAATATCGAACCAATTTTCGTAATGAGCGCAATTAGTAACAGTCCAGCACTACCAAAATAATCATTTCCTTAGTACAATTACTTATTAGCCTAGATTTCATATTTTAATAAGTCCAAATATGCCAGGTAACTAGTGCTAGGTACTTCCCAGGCATGTTTCATTTGTGTATCAGTTTAACCACAATTTGCTACTAATAAGATAAATTCAGTGACCTAAATTCATGTTTTATTTTTTTATTCCCTTAGTGACTCGATGTATTACAAAAAAGAACTACTTTACGACTTGTTTGGGCCAACAGTTGGAGTGGTGATATTAATTAACTTTGCCATTCACACTGGTAGAATCAAATGAAGATATATTGGCTTTGTATGTCCATGATTTCAACAAAAATGAATAAGTCCCTCTAAAATAAATGAAATTGATGATATTATTATCTTTTTGGCCATCCAGCGAATTTAATGATTTTAAGTTGACCGTTTTTTACCAGTTAAGTTAGGTTATGTTAGATTAGTTAAGTTGGGTTAGGTTAGGTTTGGTGACATTGAAATTATGTTTTTTCAAATGCCAAGTAGAGGTGGATGACCTAAACATTCATTTTACCAAATTGATTATGAGTAGATTAAACACATTAGTTGTGTTTTTTTACAAATTCAGACCCCGTAAAGTTCTAATGACAATCACTTCATGATAGATGTTTCACCCTATACACTAAAGCTACTTTATATAAGAGGAAAAAATTAGCACCAAATTGTATTGTTTAATACCAAAAGAAGTCATTGATGATAATATTTAATAACAATATTTCAGGTATTACGACCTGGTCGTCGGGACGGAACGCCGTCGTAAGTCGAGGAGAGACCGTAATACATTTTCATCTTTAAACTCCTTGTATCTTACCTAACTCACCTCAATTATAGCTAGATGCAATAATTGTAGAAAGTAATCACAGGTATGACTGCCTTTACCGTTAATTGTTTTTATATTACAATTCTTGGATATTCATAGATAATGAAATTATGAATATTCAATAAATGTGATATACGTACAACAGAAATATGTCAGACTTGACTAATTAACTGTGACCATAAATTAACCTAAGTGAATTTGTCCTTAATCCAACCTTTAAAATATGAAAGACAGTATACTTTATTTTATGATAGTTAAGTCAGTTTCCAGTTAGGTTAACTTAGGTAGGTTAGGTTAACATTTTTATATAGATCATTAAAATTTTAAAGGGCTTTTAATTTTTGTTCTATGAATTTCTCCAAAAAAAGGGATCAAAGTTTTGAAATCACCATAACAATATACACTACAGTACATTAGAAAAAACAATAATTTTTTTAGTGTGTGTTGCATATCAAACCAAAAAATCTGAGTTTCCTTTGGAATTTTTTCTTTTTATTTATTTTTAACAGACAAAATTACCTCTTTCCTATATCTCTTTACTGAAGCGGAAATAATAATAATAATAATAATAATAATAATAATGATAATAATAATTTTATTGAGTGAAAGAAGAAGGGGGGGGAGTGGAGGAGAAAGGGGAAGGAGGGAAAGGGAAGGAAGAGGGAAAAGGAGAAAGGGGATGGGATAGAGGGTAGGGGGAAAGAGGGAAGAGAGAGGGAGAGAGGGAGAGAGGGGGAGAGGGAGAGAGGGGGAAGGTAAGGTAAAGGAGAGGAAGGGTGGGGTTATGAGGAGACATTATCCAATTTTTTGGCAAAGTTAAATTAAACTGTCCACCCGATAATGAGGTATTTCGTCGAAAGTCTTTGACCTAGAGCCGTGACCTAGAGCCGTGACCAAGAGCCGTGACCTAGAGCCTTGCCTTGAACCGTGACCTTGAGCCGTGACCTAGAGCAGTGACCCTAGAGCCGTGAAAGAGCGACCTGATGACCTAGAGCCGTGACCAGAGAGTGACAAGAGCCGTGACCAGAGTGACCAAGAGCCGTGACCTAGAGCCGTGACCAAGAGCCGTGACCTAGAGCCTTGCCTTGAACCGTGACCTTGAACCGTGACCTAGAGCAGTGACCTAGAGTTTTGATCTAGAACTTTGACCTTGAACCGTGACAGAGTCGTGACCTGGAGCTGTGACCTAGATCCGTGACCTAGATCTGTGACCTAGAGCTGTGACCTAGAGCCGTGACCTAGAGCCGTGACCTAGAACCTTGCCTTGAACCGTGACCTTGAACCGTGACCTAGAGCCGTGACCTAGAGCCGTGACCTAGAGTTTTGATCTAGAACTTTGACCTTGAACTGTGACAGTCGTGACCTTGAACTGTGACCTAGATCCGTGACCTATACCCGTGACCTAGAGCCGTGACCTTGAATCGTGACCTAGGGCTGTGTCCTAGAGCCGTGACCAAGATCCGTGACATATATCCGTGACAGAGCCGTGACCCTGAGTCGTGACAGCCATGACCTAGAGCCGTGACTTTGCATCGTGACCTATAGCCGTTATTTAAGAGCCGTGACCTAGAACCGTGAGAGAGCCGTGACCTTTAGCCGTGACCTAGAGCCGTGAACTAGAACCGTGACCTAGAGCCGTGACCTAGAGCCGTGAACTAGAACCGTAAACCTAGTCCCGTGACCTAGAGCCGTGAACTAGAACCGGAAACCTAGTCCCGTGACCTAGAGCCGTGACTTTGCATCGTGTCCTATAGCTGTTATTTAAGAGCCGTGACCTAGAACCGTGACAGAGCCGTGACCTTTAGCCGTGACCTAGAGCCGTGCCGTGACCTAGTCCCGTAACCTAGAACCGTGACCTTGAGCCAGGACCTACATCTGTGACCTAGAGCCGTGAACGTGGTCCCGTGAACTAGAACCGTGACCTAGAGCCGTGACCTAGAACCGTGAACTAGAACCGTGACCTAGAGCCGTGACCTAGAGCCGTGAACTAAAACCGTAAACCTAGTCCCGTGACCTAGAGCCGTGAACTAGAACCGTAAACCTAGTCCCGTGACCTAGAGCCGTGACCTAGAGCCTTTCATATATACTCACATAGCCTTTATCACTTCTTAATTCAGCAGCATTACACCCACCTACCAAGTTTTATTACATCTATCCAGTTCACTTTATTGCAACCTTCTTCAAAATTATATTAAATATCGACGAATATATAATCTAACCTATAATCTAACTTTGATGTTAGCCGTTGAAATCCGTCTTAAGATAATTTAATTCCAAACAAACATACAAGGAGTGACCCCCTCCTCCCCCCCCGCACACTGTAGATAAATAAACGCTTTAACAACATTGAAAAATAATCCACATAAATCACGTCACAACAACAATGGCTGGACGTGCATGTCAGGTTCCCATTCAGTATTTTTATGCAAAGTTCATTTAAATGTAAATATCAGTTGTGATCTGTCAGCACGTACACCAGCTTAAGAGCTGACAGTGCCGTGGTAGTGTGGTGTACTCAGAACGGACAGTAACGGGTGAGGCACGGACCTCCTCTTAGTGCACACAATTTCAACTACCATTTGTTTGTGTGTTAAAGGGTCTATATAATTACAAACGAACTCATCGCTATATGTAACTAATTCTTGTGATTAATTACACACTATTATTACCATTACTATACCCAGAGATGATTATTATTATTATTATTATTATTATTAGTATTATTATTATTAGTATTATTATTATTATTATTATTAGTAGTAGTAGTAGTAGTAGTCATAGTATTGCATTTTTTATCATTATAATTATTATTAATATCGACTTCACTCCCCAATTCCACCCCAAAGCAAATTATCGTCCTAATCTTTAACACCTTCAATATTAATGTCGTATTTCTCTTTCAGCTCCAGCATTAAGTTAACGAGCACTTAGCGTTGTAATAAGCTACATTTTTGGGTGCTTGCAGGTAGTGTATAATTAAGCAAGCGACCCCCCCCCCCCAGTCCACGTAACGTCACCCACTGACAAAGTTGAGACCAAAATCAAGCGACCTAACACACTTATCCCTCCCACAACTAAAAAGAAAGTATAATAATAATAATAATAACCACAGCTATTATTCATCACATATACAACCAATACCTGACAAACACCGACCAAACAGCAGCTATCACTCCATCACTATGGGCATGCTTAAGTACAGTCGCCCGTGAGACGCCCGGTACAGATCTAGGGGCTGGCAGAGAGACGTGGCGAACCTGGGAGGTGTTCCGTCCTCCATGGGATGAGTTGAAATGTACGAAAATGTGTCCTTAGGAAACCCAACTTTGGACGAGATGAGGGTTAGGAAAACAGATGAGGAGAGGAGGGAGGGGTGAATATAAAGTGTGGAGCGGGTTATTATTAAGAAGTTACACAGCAGCGTGTCTTGTTCAAAGGGTCATATACGGGAGTCATTTATTATCGTTTGTGGAAGGACATCATTTTTTAAAGGTAATCATGCATACACAGACACACGTACGTACAGTAGAGAGAGAGAGTGTGTATTTGAGAACCAATGTGACTAATCATTATGAGCGTATACGGTTAAATGCTCTTTACCAAATTTAACTGTGTAATACCAATACAAGTCCTTGATCAGCAAATAGAAAAACAAAAACCTTCCATACAATTAACAAGTTTCTGCATTACAGTATAACTTCCTCGATACACCTGGGTGATTAATAAGGTTACGTGTTCTGTTTACCTGTGTGTGTTTCTTATACTATAGAGTATTTTGAACCAGGTTTATCACTTAATTTTGGTACTGTGATAATGTTGCCCTGGGGACATCACCGGTCCTATAATGTTGTTTTGGTACAAATGAAATGATTATGATCAAGCTGCAGCGGCTCACTGAAATAAACCCCACATATTAAATTATACAAATGGCAGTTTATATAGAATAATGAACATACAAAATAACATTCTACACAAAATTATCTATAAAATCACTTAATTTATATAACGAATATCATAAGAATTTATATAAATTACTGAACATATCAAATGGTAATTTACATAAAAAAACATTAATATTTATATAAAATTTCACACTGAATTCACCAAAAATAAAAGATGAAAAATAATAACTTACATGATAAAGAATAAAAAAAAAGACTTGACAGAAAACAAAAACCTAAACCACCGCCAATTTACGCAAACATTTATTATCATCACCAAATATTAACCTTAGAACAACTTATCGAGGAAAAAAAAATCATCACATACAGACTAAGTGACATTATTTTCCCTCCAAGCTCAGGTTAACCCAGTAACATTTGGCTGGATATTAACAAATGCTGTCCATTGACGATACAAACCTCCAATTTTAGCGAGGTTAAAAAAATATATACCCTGTATATTTAAATGTTGCATGGGATCTAATTCACGAAATCTGTTTAATAATACAGTATGGAGTGTAGATTTATCGACAGGAATGGGGGTCTGGTGGGGGGAGGGGAACTGATGGAGGGGGAGGGGGAAGGGAGGGAAGTGTTGGCGAGGGAGATAGGGTGGCTAGCAAAGGTGGGTACATCGGAAGTGAGCGTGGAAGGGAGGGAGGAAGTGTAGACGGAGGGAGGGAGCGTAGAGGGAGAGACAGAATGTGGAAGGAGGGAGAGAACGTCAAGGAAGGGAGAAAACGTCAAGGAAGGGAGATAACGTCGAGATAGGGAGAGAGCGGGGAGGGAGGGAGAGAATGTGGAGGTAGGGAAAGAGCGGGCAGGGAGGAAGAGAACGTGAGGGTAGGGAGAATGCGTGGAGGGTAGGGGAGAGCGTGGATGGAAGGAGCGTGGGGGTGGGGAGGGAGCGTGGGGGTATATATATATATATACTGTATTCTTTTTAATATTAATGACAAAAAATATCAATTTAGCCAATTTTATTTCGTCATTCCAATTATACATTCATGCCTTTTCACCAGATTAACAGGCATGAAGGAAGCTTTACCTGGGCACAGTTTTCCTTACCAGATCCCGCTGTAGATTTCTGACTACTGGTACAGGAATAACAGACACTTCCCAAGGTGTTCATGTATATATAACCTGTAATATGGAGTTACAACCTTCAGAACAATTTCGTGAAAATATAAACCAATTGTCTCTTGAATCATTCTTAGAAATAGATCTTGACTGAATTTCATTTTGTATATTTATTGTATATCTGGAGGATGCTGAGTTTGTATGAACTGAGGCGACACCAACACAGTTTTAAGACAGAGTTAAGAAGTTTCTGGACACAGATACACATCCACACGACAGACAAGTGTTAGTACAGTATTATTCTACACCAAAGGTCCGCAACCTTTCTATTTCCGGTTGCATGCGGCCAGAAAATTAAAATTTGCGGCCGTCATGACGGCATCCAAAATATATGATGAGTGGCCGCCTAAGTTGATAAAGTAAGATGAGGTTGTTTGAACACTTGATGCAACCAAATGTGATACTCTTTGTTACACTGAGAAACATTACACCTGGCAGCTGATAACACACACACACTCAATGCTTGTAATGATAACAGCCCAAATTTACAGGGTTTTTTTCTGAGATTCAGAATAAGATAATTTTGCCCCCATTTGTTTCAAGTCCATTTTTTTTTTGACGATATATTGACGAGGCAGGTCTTGGTGATGCACAGTTGTAGATCCTGGACCTACAGAGTCATTAGTGGAATTTGGGGGAAAAAAAAGTGCATCACATAACAGAGACACCAGAAGACTTCATGGTGTTTCAATGTTGCCAGCAGACTTACGATAAGAACAAGTACACTACCGCTCACTAACACAAAGGAACTTGTGGGAGCAGCATCTACCAAATTTGAACCAGATTACACAAAGCTTCCCTACGAGTCTTAAGTAACCATTTTCTTTGTATTGTTGAAAGTGAAATATATTTAACTACGCTCAGTTATATACATTTTCACCCAATAGGTCACTTAAATTTGTCTTGTATACAGTACTTGTGTAAACATGTGGTTTAATTCCACACTTCTTATAATGCCCAGTTCCTGTTGGATTTTTTTCTTGTGAATTTAACACATATTGCTTAATGACACTGTGATGACTGCGGCCGGTGAGGTAACTACACATCCCAACTACTACCTTTATAACTACACTAAACCTCACAGCGTCATAACAAGCAGTAGAAGTTATCAAAATACTCTACTACAACACCCGCTCCTAGAACCAACCTAAGGGCAAGTCAGGGAAGGGTCAGGGCAGGGCAGGGCAGGGCAGGATCAGGTCAGGTCATGGCAGGGCAGGGCAGGGCCTTGGGGCAGAGACGGGGCACGTCAGGTCAGGTCAGGTCAGGTCATGGCAGGGGCAGAGACGGGGCAGGATCAGATCGGGGCAGGATCAGATCAGGGCAGGGTCACAGGTCAGGGGCAGGGCAGGGTCAGGTCAGGGCAGAATTGAGACCCAGAGACAGGGCCCAGGTCATGGCAGGGCAGGGCAGAACAGAGCCTTGGGGGCAGAGACAGAGACAGGGCAGGGGTCAGATCAGGGGCAGGGGCAGGGCAGAGATCCAGATCAGGGGGCAGAACTTGGGCAAGGGCAGTGTCAGGTCAGGGGCAGGGCAGGGCCCAGGGCAGAACGGGGCAGGGTCAGGTCAGGGGGCAGGGCAGGGCAGGGCAGGGTCAGGTCAGGGGAGCAGGGCAGAGCAGGGGGCAGAGGGCAGGGCAGAGATCCAGAGACAGGGCAGGGCAGGGCAGGGGCAGGGCAGGGCAGGGGCAGGGGATCCAGATCAGGAGACAGGGCAGAGGGCAGGGGTCAGGTCCCTAAAGGGGCAGGGGGTGGGGCAGGGCAGGGGCAGGGCAGGGCAGAGGCAGGATCAGATCAGAGGCAGGCAGAGACTTGATCAGGTCATGGCAGGGCAGGGCAGGGCAGGGCAGGGCAGGGCAGGATCAGATCAGGGCAGGGCAGGATCAGATCAGGGCAGGGCAGGGTAGGGCAGATACAGAAGCTCTACTGACAGGAAACACAACACTCAATATTGTCTTCACCAGTATACCTCAGCTCAAGACTCCAAGACACAGGTGTATATTACTGAATCAAGACTCAACGTACAGGTAGCAGAGGTGAGATAACCGAGACAAGTGTATGACAAGTGTGTGACAGGTGTGTGACAGGTGTGTAACGTTACTCGCAGCGATAAAATAAATAATGAATATCTACCTGACCACAATACGTTGACCACATTACACTGATCTCACCATGAAGACCACACCATGAAGACCACACCATGAAGATCACACCATGAAGACCACACCATGAAGCCCACACCATGAAGACCACACCATGAAAACCACACCATGAAGATCACACCATGAAGCCCTGTTCAACCATCTTCCCGTAGGCTTCCACCTCACCTGTATGAAGGGGGGGGGGGGTTAGTTCCGCTCAGGTATGTGTGAAAAGTAAACAAAGAAATAATCGTGGCCAGAAAACAACAGTGATGTGAATTGAGGAAGTTGTGGTTGGGAGGTCACTGAGAGGAAGTGTCGTATTGCTCATCAGTCAGTTGTTTCTCGTTTGTGTTGTTGTTGTTGTGGTGGTTGTTGTTGTGGTGGTTGTGGTTGTTGTGGTGGTTGTGGTTGTTGTGGTGGTGGTGGTTGTGGTGGTGGTGATGGTGGTGGTTGTGGTGGTGGTGATGGTGGTGGTGGTGGTGGTTGTTGTTGTTGTGATGGTGGTGGTTGTGGTTGTTGTGGTGGTGGTGGTGGTGGTTATGGGATAATGTTGTAATCTGTCCATTAACCAGTTGTTGTTGTTGTTGTTGTTGCTGTTCAAGATAACGAGGACTACAAAAATCTTCAGACTGAGGTAATGTTTACAACTAGATGGAGACCTCAAAACTGATCTCATGAGAGTGATCAGACGACGATGATTAAACTATGCTGATCACTTTCCGCTGATCACACTGGGATGATAAAAGTCCTGATCTAAGCCTACATGTTGTTGAATGCTTGACAGACGTTCTAGAAATATTGATCAAAGACAAATATTACTCTATACATATTAATTGTATAAAGACAGGTATTGCTTTGTAAATATTTCATAAACGCTGAAATAATGTTCCCACGACAACTACAGCAAGATGATAAACAATAACAAAATAATTAATATCTAGCAGGACAACAAGAGGACAATGAACACAAGTAGGAGGAATATATGAATAAGACACCTGTGTACCAGCCTTCAATTTCCACACCTGTGACAGAGTGGCAGGTGTTAGAGTATACCTGTACTGGTGGATATTGTATTGTACTGTATTATAACGTAAGCATACACCACCTATTTGTATTTGATAATTACAGCAAGATTTTTTGTATTCGTGTACTGATATGAAGAATGCGATCATATCAACAGGTAATAAGCAGGTATTAGGACACTGTATCTTCCGCCATTTTGTTTCCTTCCTTAAAACCAGTAACGTAAGATTCGTTTAATCTATTTCTCTCCTGTGGTTTGTTGAATGACCTGATGGGTGTATGAATTAATGACTTACAGGTGTACAAACAACCCGAGAAAAAAATCCTTATGAAACACCTGAACAAATCTCAACCCTGACACGTGTAGCTTCAGGTGTTGTCACGAGGCTGGGCGTGGCTGTCGTCATCTGGTATTTTCACATTAAGAGAAACAACAGAGAGTCGTTAGGTTTCCATTTGGAGTCCTGAGAGCTACGACAATGGATGAAGCTTCAGCCAGACACTCCCCCTACTAGGCATATAGACACAAACAGACACACACAGCCTGGCGTAATGTGAAGTTTATTCCATAGACCAAATTTCAAGATGGTAAATGGCATTAGCTGCAAATAGAAATAAATTATACACTAAAACTCCCATCTTAAGACGCCTGAACACCTGTGCCGCATATACGTGTTAAAAATAGATTAAAAGAGCATTGTTTGTTTGTGTCACACATGAACCACCGTAGATGTAGACCAGGATAACTACCTGAAGGGTTGGATGAACTACACAAGACCCCGTCAGGCATCCTTGTGTCTGATCACCCCTACAGGACAGTGGTGTCAGGCTCCGGCAGAAGGAGTTATCCCCGCCTCAACTTCTCATCCACCATCTTGGCTGCTCGATGTTGGTTAATGGTGTCAGACGATATCTAGACCAAGATGAAGTTGTCAGGGCGTTGTAGTGGCTGACAGATGGTGATAGGGAAGAACGATATTGCTGTACCACCGACCACAGAGTTGTACAGCCACCTGTCTGCCCTCTACACCACCGACGAATATCAGAAAAACCGATGAACGCTTCCATATACAGAATAAGGAAGGTAGATTCTTCCCCTAAGTCAACAAAACATGACAACTTGTGACTCACCATCAATAGCAGCACACTATAATAATACTTAACGTGGAGGAGATGATAATGTGAGTTAGAAATGTTTATCTGAATTGTTGATGGTAGAAAAAGAGTCCGAACTCAGATATTTATACAGCAATTATTATCTTCCATTTGCATACAAACACTCCATTATATAGACTCCATAAATCTGTTCTTGAAGTTCATGTGAGATATTTTTCCTCACAAGATTGTGTGTGTGTGGTAATATGCACGTATCATCGTACTTGTCTAATGATCGGTGGGCGGCAGGAACTATTAACTAGAATACTATATCAGTTAATACATATATTGTCTACAATCTAAGTATCAGCTGCTAATAGGATTGTCTGTATCGATTTAAACAACTTATATAATCACTCCGGCTGCTGTGTTCCCAGAGTTGACAGATCACACCACGGAGATGGCAGCGATATTCACTGTACGAAAGCTATTGTTCAGATAATCCCTGGATCAAAAGAATGTGATCAGAGACTAGAAATCATCCAACGTCACCCCGATTTTCAAGAGAAGCAGAAAGAGTGCGGCAGAAAGCTTTAGTCCAATCAGCTGAACATCACGTCGCCACAAATTTCTTGAGAAAATCTTGAGTGAGCCATTATCCAACACCTGACAGCACAGTCACATCAACGCATTACAACACGGTTCCATGGAGAGTAAATCTTCATTCACAAATTTCCTCACATTCTTAGAAAGGGTAACACACACACACACACACACACACACACACACACACCTACCTTCGTTGGTGAGCTCTGAAGTGACTCGAGAGGCCGATACGGGATCGACAGGGTCGTCCACAGTTGTTGCATGTATGAAGGGCAACATCTAGTGCGGGAGGGGCGGCAGCAGCGTCTTTCCGGCACTGGCGCTTGTCTGCCATGCAGTCGGGCTAACACGAAAGTATTGACACCTTCCCGTGTGAATGTTTTACCTTAACCTTTAAAGTGTCCACTATTGGAAGTCCATACAAACCTTTTCCTATGAAGTCCCCAGCCATATTTATTTTGCGCAAATCATTTTTTTCTCCCAATCCTTATTAAACGTTATTTTACGGTTATGGGCTTACGAGACAAATGCTGTACCTTCAGTACTACTGCAGGCACATCCATCCCCTGCTATCACCTCTACACTCCTCACAACCTCCCTGCCTGGTTTCTTGACACGTTTATCGTCAATCTGAATTCTTGTGCCACCTGGCTTATAAGCCTGTTCCTCTATTTCTTAAACATGTTGCATACAACCATATTCAGTGCATAACTCAAGTATTTTTTCCACACTCCCCCCATGCACACCTTCATAATTCTCTACAGTATGTGTTCACCGACATGACGGTTTAGGTCACTGCCCAGTAGGGTGTGTCATAGGAGGGAAGATCAGCTAAAACTAATGGCCCATCACTTTTTTGGTAGATTTTAGTGTATATAAACAGAAAATAATTTCAGTTTCAATATTTTGCAACCATTTGCTAGGTAAATTTTAGCGTGAAATTTAACGAAAATCTAACGTACAGCTGCATTAGTGCATTACAATTAAATAGTGAACATTGTTTTCTGACTTCATTCTTTAACAACCCAACTAACAATATTTTTTTCTGTTTCAGATTCTGATGCATTTATAAGTTGATAATATTTGCGATGGCTGCTTGTGTCAGGACGAGGAACCAAAAATCCAGCCATCTCAGTCACTATCTTGGGTCTGGGAGAGAGCCCAGTCGGAGCGCCTACATTGAGAGATGCTGAGATACGGGTGTTTAACTCAGGCAAACAGTGAAAGAACCAAAGAACTTACACAAACAAAGACATTGCCAGTGACATGACCAAAGGTTGTTCCTACACAGCACACCCCTGGCTAACGCCCAGTTCAAGCCCAGTCACACAAGTCAGAAGAAGATTAGTGAGAGACTGCTAGCTAGTTGGGGAAAAGGCAAGAGATATCTCTTGGGAGAGGAAACTTGCAGTTAAGGACAAAGCTACAAGCACCGGACCAAAGATTTGACATACCATTTCTGCAAGTGCCCAATTGTTCTCTGTCCTGAGTTTGGATGCGATCGTGACTGTAAAATCTGGAGGCCCACATCTCCTGTATTTGCAAGCGAATCAAAGATTCCTGTGACGAACTGGAATTTACACAGAGAGAGAAGACTGCCAGCATAGGGCTTCCTGCGATGCAGCCAAGATATCTGGAGCCCAAGAGACAGGAGGCCACAGAGAGACAGAAGAGGAGAAAGAGCTGCTGAGCAGTGAGACCTGAGAAGGCCCAGGTGAGTGCAAAAGGCTCATGATTGAGCCAAGCTGATCTAAGAGTTTAATGACTTCTACATGATCCGGAGCAAAGGACTAGAGAATGGTGACTTTGTCCCTAACCCAGAAAATAATGATCCCAAACCTTCCAGACATAAGATTCGAAATAGGAAAGATATCCCGAGCATAGCTCTGGCCAGCATGCGACACCACACTGGTCTCAGAGAAACTGCAGAGATAGCAACAGCTGCCTGGGTTGACGGTGGTTTGATAACACCTGATGATGTTCACCTGGTGATAGATCATAACAAAGTAAGGAAAGCTCAGGAGAAACTTGTCAGTAACCTAGAAGAGGAGTTTGAAAGGGGATAAGAGAAAATGGAATCAATTGTTTGTTCTTTGATGGGAGAAGGGATGACACTAAAGTGTTCATGAAAGTTGGAGATGCTGACAAGTTGTTCCCTGCCATGGTGAAGGAGGAACACTACTCCTGCTGCAGTGAACTGGAGGGAAGTATTTGTGGCATTTCACTCCAGAGAAAGATGACATCAGGAAACCAGCTGAGATAGTGGCAGATAACATTGTGAACTGGCTCAGAGAGAGGAATGTAGACCAGACCCTGCAGGCCATTGGAGGGGACAGCACCAACACGGACACAGGGTGGCAAGGGGGGGTCATACAGTGGATAGAGCGGAAGATTGGGAAGAAGCTGGTCTGGATTGTTTGTGACCTCCACACCAACGAGTTGCCACTCAGACATCTGATCCAGGAGCTGGATGGCAAGACTCTTTCAAACAACAGATGGTCTGGTCCTCTTGGCAAGATGCTGGACTCTGCTACTGAGTTAGAAATAAATCCGAGCTTTGAAAAAATCA
>NW_024733032.1:0-21097 GCF_018991925.1 Homarus americanus | reverse complement strand
ACTACCGTAAATATTGTGTTGATTATGTAGCATCGTGCGAGGTGTGTCAAAGGTTCAAAGGAACTAAGGGACTTACGCAACGTTGGCAAGAATTACCAGTAGTAACCGAACCATTAGAACGAGTTTTGGTAGACTTGACAGACATGCATGCAGGGACCAGTGATCACCGATATGTGTTAACTATTATAGATCATTATTCAAGGTTTTTTAGCTTGTATCCTCTATGCACTAATACCATTCAAGAAGTTACCCGTGAATTCGAGAAATTCGTTAATGTTTTTGGTAGTCCTAAAGTAGTGATTGCGGATAATGGAGGAGAATTTACTGCCGCACAGTTCAGGGAGCTCTGTCGATTAACTAACATTGAGATGTATTTTACCCTGCCTTACCACCCCAGAGGTAACAGTATCACTGAAAGAATGCATCGAACTTTTAAGAACATTTTATCAATCATGTGCGAAGATTACCCGTGTCGTTGGCCACGATTCTTGGGTCCGACCCAATATGCGTTGAACACTTCCGTTCACACAACGACTGGAGTGCAACAGCACTTCGCGTTCTTTTCCAGGCATGCACAGAGACAAGTGGGCATTGAGTTACCAATAATAGAAAATGAGAGTACCGAAGGGTTGAGAGAAGCTCACAGGGTAATTAAAGAAACTTCTGAACGAATGTCCATAGAATTCCGGAACGTAGCAAACCGAGATAGAGTCAGTCAAACAGTACAGCTAGGGAAACTGTTTGGGTGAGAGATGAAGCTCCTATCCCAGGTACCAGTAGGAAATTAAATGCTAAGTGGAAGGGCCCGTATACAGTAACTGATATCATACGCAATGGTGCAGCGTACGAGTTAACCCACCTTTCAGATGAGACCGAAGTAATCCGACGAGCTGCCGAAAAGGTGAAAAGATGTATCAATAGAGATGTTTGTTCATGTAAATGACATCCAGGTTCCCCCTAATGATTCTTCCTCAGAATCAGAACCTGAGGAGAGAGATGCTATAAGGGATTAGGAGAATACAGTAGCTGCTCCTGCTCCCCGATTTCCCATAAGGAGGAGAAATCCAGTGGTTAGACTGTATCTTTTAAAAGCAGTGGGCTTTTAAAGTGAACCTCCTTGGTTGTTGATGAGTAGGGCCCGGATAGTTATGCATTTGCATATTTCATATGCAAATGCATATTTTGCGTGATTTCTATGATAAGTGCATATTACCTAGATAACTGCATATAAATGCATATTTTGGTAAAATATTCATCTGGCAGTATCTCTTTGTTGCCACTGAATGAGCACACGTGGTACTGGGAGGTGAGGTGAGGTGTGGTTAGGTGAAGTGAGGTGAGGTCACGTCGCTTTAATCTGTCGTTTCCACACCTGGTCATGACTCATTGGACTAGTGAGTTAGTCAGTCAGGAGCAGTGCTGCTGTGTGGAGCTACTCTCTTCTGCTGCTCGTGAAAATGCCGAAAGTACAAAGAAACCAAAATGAAGTGCTGAGATCATATGTAAAGGAATTTGATGCATTTACTACTGATGGAAGTGTACTGTTTTGTAAATATTGTGAAGCACCAGTGACAGCGGGCAAGAAATTTCAAGTCCAACAACACCTTAAAACAAGCAAGCACATCCGACTCGAAGCTGTTAAGTCCAATAGTGCACAAAAGGAGCAACAACTACTTCTTGCATGTTCCAGTAAGTCAGGGCCTGATCGTTCCCAGTTCAACGCAGATTTGTGCAAGGCATTTGTTTCAGCGGATATTCCATTGCATAAACTGAATAACAAGTGCCTAAAGTCATTCCTGGAACAGTATACTGGAAAAAAGGTGCCTGACGAATCAACATTACGTAAGAATGCAACCACAATCTGTAATGTCTGAAAATATGTCAGTCTATAATGTAAATACATGTTCATATATATTTTTTGAAGCACTTTCACATATATATGTTAAATACATTACGTATATTGCTTAATAAACATTAACATTAGTTTATATTAACTATTTTGTTTCCGTATAACCTGCATTCTTGGCTTTATAAGTGGCATTTTTAAGTGCATATAAATGCATATTTCACCTGTTTTTAGTGCATATTTGCATGCATATGTCATGGTTTTTTAGTGCATAACTATCCGGGCCCTATTGATGAGCCATGGTGAAGTGCACAATTTGTTGTAGGTAGCTTTCGGTAATACGAAGAAGTGAGAAAAAAATGGAGAGAAAGAAAGAAATGAGGATGGTTTTTTTTTTGGTTGAAAGTATTTTGTAGAGGATTTTCAAGTGCAGTAAAGACATAGAGATTGGAAGATTGATTGGCAATTATGCAATCATCTGATGGGTATCTGTTACTGGTTTGAGTAAAGATACCAGTTGTGAGTTCTCAAGTTCTGGCTTGTAAGTCCTACGTAGGCTGGTTGTTGGTGTATAGGTGTAGAGTTCGTGTCTTTCAAGGAGTACTGGGCATGGAAGCATGGCACCGATACTTCGACATGGCTTATGCTATAAGTACAGACAGTTTTTGGTTTGGTTGTGTTTTCATAAGGACTGTTTCGTTTTGCATTGGATTCTTGGGAATACCCGTTCGTTCGGAATCCCTTGAATGTTGCTGCCTCTCGCGAGTGTGACATGACTCTTTAGAATAAAGTCAAACAAATCATTCCTTCGACTTGATGGGGTCCGTTCATTTATATCTAGCTTGAGAAATCTATGTTAAATCTCAGGGTGTCCTGTAAGCATTTGACCAATCGCTTAAAATAAACTTTTCTGTTACTTATGAACATTGAAATTTGAGTTCTGTAAGTAAATATTTTTTGGTGTGCACTTTATCTACCAATATTAGGATGTATTTTGTAATATGTAACATGATTTATTGTATGCGATGTTATATCTGTAACACCATTTATAATTATTGTATGATATGTTGTATCTGTAACCCCATTTATTATTATTGTATGATATGTTGTATCTGTAACCCCATGTATCATTATTTTTGGTGCCATTATGTCATGATGTATGTATCCCAATATTTTTTATGAAGGTGTGTCACATTCTAATTAATGTTAACAGATTTCCATTTCTTATAGACCAATTCAGACCACCGGTGGGGAATTATTTTTTCTATTTTTATTGGTAGGCTATAATGTATGTGAATTATTTGTGTATGGGAAAGTATATTTTGTATTAATCATTTAGTGTGTATGTAACTATAGGTTGACAACCCTTTATCCGAAATTCCAAAAACCGAAAAGTTCTGAAAACCGAAAGTTTTTTTGTGGAGCAATTTTTTTTTTTTTTTTGTATTAGCCCACCCGGGCACAGGTCACTGACCCACATCGGGGCCTGGGGGGTGAAAATATAATAGTAATAGTAATAATAATTATAATAATAATAATAATGATAATACAGTAATAATAATAATTATTCATAGTAAACAAAATTTTTAATAAAAAATACACAAAAATAAAATAAGAATGTTAACAATAATAATAATAACAATAATACTGTAATAATAAAATAATAATAATAAAGAAATACAAGAATAAAAAAGATCAAAAGTGAGAAACACGACCTAGACCTATGAATTATTATTATTATTATTATTATTATTATTATTATTATTATTATTATACTGTAATTATAATTATTATTATATCTTAGCCCCCAGGCCCCAATGTGGGTCAGTGACCTGTGCCTGGGTGGGCTGATCCCTGTAAAAAAAAAAAAAAAACCTAACCATTCTGAAAAACGAAAAATTTCAAAAAGCGAAAAACATCTGGTCCCAAGGATTTCAGATAAGGGATTGTCAACCTGTACTTACATGTTTTCTGAACGTTACCGCATAATATGAATCTTGGGGAAGGGGGGAGCTATGTCATGATCGTAATGACGGCTAGCCTGTTAAAACCTAATAATTCATATTACGCTCCTCGCCCACAAAACCTGCAACCTTCTGAGTCTCCCAGTGCAAACGTCCTCCGTTTTCTCTGTATCTTTGACGACGTCATACAGATACATTTTGGTTGACCGAGTTTGTAAACTCTTTTGCATCTACCGAGACCTGTAAACTCTTTTTCACCTATGAATATCAGAGACCCTGATACTCATCGTGAAATTGTTGTAAGGATGTTAACTAAGGAATCAGTTAATTAACCTGAAGGGAACTTTTAGACCAGCTCCTTTGTAGATGTCGTCAGACGATACTTGCTTAGGCTACGCCCACCGGGATTGTCATCCAGAACCTTTTGTGATCAATTTAATTCTTACCTTCGATAGCTCCGTCAGAGCATATATTTGTAAAGAGAATATTTGGGAATGAAACTGAGTTCGTAGTTTCAGTTTCAAACGTCAGAGTGTACAGTAACGTAATGCAGAGTGAGAGTTGAGTAAGTGGAATTTATGACTTAGCGTGGGTGGGGAGTGCGCCGGGCGTTTTAACTATTAGTAAGCCCACGATGATCAATCCACAGGTATGTCATTACACTCCTCGTGTTGTAACTCGCCATTTTAAGTGATTTGACCTAATTAATACCATAGTTTGATTATACAAGTGTTACAGTAACGTAATTGATGTGCTTTGAGTGAAGTATTTTTACGCCCTTAATGTCCTTTTTGTGACGTTGATGTTCGCTTTCAACCGTTAGTAAGCCCAGGATCATCAATCCACAGGGTCCTGTTGGAGTCTAAGCCGTGTCTGTAGCTTGGGAGATGTATGAAGACCATTAGACTCGGGTAACACCGTGAATCCCGAACGTCAGGAACCCACTACCACCAAATGATCAACTTGTTAGCTGCTTGGGCGATCGGTCACGTCTCTGTTACGCACTGTTGGCAAGTACTGGGCATGCACTGGCTCCTCAATGTCCCTGAACCTGTTCCAGTGTTGGTCAAGTCTTGTCTTGAAAGAGCTCACACTCGGTGCCGTCACAGCACTTTCTGGTAGATTGTTCCAAGAGTTCACAACTCTCACTCCGAAAAAAGTTTGCCCTCACAGTTTTCTGACTTGTGGCTTCTTCAATCTTGAGCCAGACCCCTTGTGGGCGAGCGTCCGCCAGCTCCAAGTAAGGACACTGACTGGAGTAGTGCCCCTTGAGATGCTTATACACCTCTATTAGGTCACCCTGCCCGTCTGTAGTATAACCTAGGCAAGTTCAGGTGCTCCAACCTCTCAGGGTAGCTGAGGTGCGGAAGGGCAGGCACCAGTCTGGTGACCCCTCCTTTGGAACATTTTCAACCACTGACAGTCCCTAGCATATCTCGGGACCAGACGAGGTGACAGTACTGCAAATGGGGAAGCACTTCACTCTAAAGATCGTTACAAGGACGGACTGTCTAGATATCTGAACGACCTTCTTATAAGACCCAACAATTTATTTGCCTGTTTTACCTTCTTCTCTTAATGGCCCGAGAACTTCAGCTCATTGTCAACATACACACCCAAGTCCTCTCACATTCAGTCTCAAATAGTGTAGTTTCTTCATCCCGTTAGACATATGGTATGCCTCCTTACCGCTGATACGCCCCAGGTGCATCCCTCTACACTTCGTGACATTTAATCTCAGCAGCCATTTCTTCGACCATTCTAGAGCCCACAGAGATCGTTCTGCAGCCTTTCACAGTCCGCTGGGTTCTTCTGATTTCCCCGAAATAACCACGTCATCGGCAAACATTTGTATGGAGGTGTACAACGATAGGCATGTCATTTAAGAAACAAACAAAGAACAAAGGGCCCAATACTCTGCCCTGTGGTACCCCACTTGTGGAAGGTATGGATGATGATTTCGTGCCATTAATCATCACACACTGCTTGTGGTTATGTAGAAAGTCTTCTATCCACGCTAGGGCATTTCCCCGAATTCCGTACCCTTCCAGTTTGATTTTCAGCCTTTCGTGGGGTGCACTGTCGAAAGCCTTGGCAAAATCTTTGTATATATTGTTGATATTACCACCCCGTTCCAGAATATGGGTCCAAATATCCAATACCTTGAGCACTTGTATTAAGCAGGAGCGCCCCGGCATAAAACCGTGTTGCAATCCTTTGCAAGGTTGTTTCATAGTAGATGTTCCATTGCACATCTCTGATAATACTCTCAAGTACTGTACATATTATGCTTGTCAGGCTCACCGTTCTATAGTTGTTCATGTGGGTGACGATCGCCCTTCTTGAAGATAGGACTCACATAAGCCACTTTCCATTCACTGGAGGCCTTTTGTTTATCCAGGTATTTACAAAACAGGATCTTCAGGGGCTTGACAAGCTCGTTGCACAACTCTCTTAGCATCTGGGATTCACCATATCAGGGCAGGACTCCCAGGACCTTTAGCGCCTGACAGTTTATTTTAATACGCTTCTGTAGAACACAATGTGGGTCAGTGCTGTGTTGAACCGTCTATCCTCAAGCGCAGGAAGGTTAATTGCATCCTCTCTTGTGAACACCGAGGAAAGAAGCTGTTCAATGCCTCAGCTTTATCCTGGTCAGAATTCGCGTAACTACCATCTTCAAGCTTCAGGTTTTGATACTCCTACTCGCGTTTTTAATTTCGACTTTGCATAGCGGTAAAACGCCTTTGGGTTTGACTTGACCTTGCTTGCTACCAGCCTCTGAAACTCCTTTTCAGCCCTTCTACACACACACTCTATCTTTGCTTGGTTTCTGGCTCTTGCATACATCCTCCTGTCCTACTGAATTTATGTGAACTTGCTCCATTGTTGGTCAAGTCTGGCCTTGAAACAGCTCACACTCGGTGCCATTACAACACTCTCTGGCAGGTTGTTCCAAGAGTTCCCAATAAGGTAAATCAGATAACTAAATTACGGGTCTTATTTACTTAATTTTATCGTCTTCAACACTGGCCGGCTCGTTAACCGCTTGGGCGATCGGTCACGTCTCTGTTACTTTTCCTTTTTTTTTCCTCTTCACCAAATGATCGGCTCATAGCCGCCGGGCTTGTGAACGGCACGTCTCTGTTACGCACTGTTGGTATGAATCAAGTATGCACCAGCTCTGAATGTACCTGAACCTGCTCCAGTAAGTTGGTCAATTGTTGTCTTGAAAGAGTATCATACTAAGTGCCGTCACAATTCTCTTCTGGTAGATTACCTAAGAGCTCATATTCACCCACAGTTTTCGGGCTGCCACCTTTAGCTGTGACTCGTGTGAGCGTCCGGCAGCTCTGGTGCAAAGACATCGACTGAGAAGCCCCCGTGATGCTTCTTACGTCATTGTGTCACCCTGCTCAAGTTCGTAGCATAAGCCAGGCAAGCCAGGTGCCCAATCTTCTGTAGTTGAGCCAGCAGTGTGGCCCTCCTTGAACATTTTCAACTAACTGACAGTCCCCAGTGTACATCTCGGAGTGCTCTCACCCAGTCTGGTCCCTAAGATATGCTGGCGGACTGGCCATTTGATTGAAAATATCCAAAGGATGGCCACCAGACTGGCATCACCTGCACTTCTGGCACCTCAGCCATTCCAGGAGAGATCAGAGCGCCTGCAACTGCCTAGCTGGCACTACAAAACCGGCGAGGGCGGACCCACTCAGGTGTATAAACATCTTAAAGGGCACTACCAGTCGAGTGTCCTTACCTGGTGCTTGGCTGATGCTCACCCCACAAGAGGTCACAGCCTGAAGGTTGAAGAAGCCCTAAGTCCAGAAACTGTGAGGCAACCTGGAGTGAGCTGTAAACCCAACAAACCGCCGTGAGAATGCCGTGATGGCACCAGCGAGCTCTTTCAGGACTGTGATTTGCAGTGCCGATTAACTATGAGGCACTTGAGGCACTAGCCTCTTGTGGCCCCCGACCTCCTAGCCTCAAATCCAAACATTCTCGAAATTGTTTATAAAAACATGAACTTGTTCAACCATGTCCCAGCAACGTCTCAATTTTCTGTCTCTATAGAACATTAAATGTGTTGTTTTGCAGAAGCTTAATAGTGATGAAATCATTGATAAATTTGGTTATATTTTGCCTGGTTATTTATATATACCTTGAGTGCCTGTAAGTTGATCTGTGCCTCAGGCCCCTCTATTAAGTTTTTATCCGGCCCTGCAGACTTCACGTAAGCACCGGAGCAGGTCTGTATTTTAATTGCGGGTTTTCAGTGTATGCCCAGTACTTGCCAAACAGTGTAACAATAGATGCACCTAACGCCTAATGGGCCAGTGCCGATCAGTGGCGAAGAGGAAAAACGTAAAAGCTGGGTGACAGCACCCAAATGTGAGCTCTTGACCAACACTGATTTGTACAGATACTGTAGCAATCTTCCCCTATAAACGCTTTTTGTCGTAGGGTAGCTGACCCCTCGAATTCTCCAGCCGCACCTCGTGCTCAGGTCAGCAAACCAGCACCGCCCTACATCACTAGGCTCAACCATTAAGCCACGCCTTCCACCACCATATATATGACCCCACCCAGTGACCCAACACCTCTTCTACCTACAGCCACCTCAGCAAGCAACACCTCTCCATCTTGCCACTTCTGGCCTGACGGCCCTGCTCCCTGCCAGCGACCATGGCGACCTACACACGCTGGTCCTCCTCTACACCCTCACCAACCAGCTCTCTACTCAACGCTTGTAACCATGCTGCCTTCCCAGCACCAAGCTGCATTGTACATCCAATGCTGTAAACATGTATACAGAGACAGCTGTGAGTTTCCTTTTCTCCATCATCCCATCCTGAGTGTGAACCAATATCTCATAACCCTACAAATGGTGACCCCTGAGATCTGCACTCACACAGTGATGGAGGAGAAAAACTGATCACCTCCCAGCCTTCAAGCAACATGGAAGACTGGCTTATCCTACCACCAGACGTAGCCTCCCTATTGGCTCTACAGCTACTGTCTCTACACCGCAGGTTAGACACCCCTAGAGCAGACACCAGCTCCTGTTCCTGCCCCAGAACCACGTCCTACCGACCCCAGCAGGCATATCTGAGGACTTCTGTACCTGCCGCGGTGGGAAGCACAACATCCATCGCCCCCACACACAGCTTTTTTTCCCTCAGGTACTCCCCACTACTGTCCTGCAGACCACCTGCTGCTGTCGTGGACCCCAAGCGTCATGGACCCCAAGCGCTGTCATGCGGACCCTCTGACCCAAACTCCACACACCCCAGCAGGCGATCTGAGTGACTTGCAAATTCGGGCCATGAGAAGCTACTGCACTCATCGCCTCCACAACCCTCCTTCTCCCTCTCTCTTCTCCCACAGATCTCGCGGCAGGCGTTCAGGACAGTCGCCTCCGTAGGCTGCCGCTCATCCACGCCCGCCTCATCCACACCTCAAGTGGCGCCCCACATGTGGCATGCATCGCCCGTTCTGCCTCACATGCGCCATGCAACCCTGCAGACGACAGGTCTCCTACACCGCCTGGAGGGAAGGGGGAGTATTGTAGTGGATTCCTCCCCTACAAACGCTTTTGTCGCTGAGTAGCCGACCTCAAGCGAATTCTCTAGCCGCACCTCGTGTCTAGGTCAGCAACCAGCGCCGCCCTACATCACGAAGGTCAACTATTAAGCCACGCCTACCACCGCCATATATAAGACCTCACCTTGTGGGTGACCTACCTCTTTCTACCTACAGCCACCAGCAAGCAACACCTCCCTCCCTCCCAATGCCTGCCTGGCGGCCCCCTCGCTCCCAGCCGCCCCGCCGACGACCACACAGTGTGACCCACAAGCTGGTCCTCCTCTGAGCACCCTCACCAACCAGCTCTCTCTACTCTATGCTTGTAACCATGCTGCCTTCCCAGCAAATTCAAGCTGCATTGTACATCCAATACAACATGTATACAGTACACATTGTGAGTTTCCTTTCTCCATCCCATCCTGAGTGTGAACCAATATCTCATAACCCCACAATACATTTAGGAGCTAGAGCATGCCTAGTACTTGCCAACAGTGACGTGACCGATCGCCCAAGCGGTTAACGAGCCGATAAGTGGCGAAGAGGATAAAAGTAAAAAAAAAAAAGCGTCAATCAGGAATCCTGCCAGCTGCGGTAAAATAAGGAACCATGATGTGGCAACGCTCTTTGAAAGGTGCTATCATTCGTGAGATAAATTTTATTTGTGAATTTGAAAAAATGTTATTTGACAAATGAATAAATGGAGTACTGTGTAGTTTGAAACATATATATATATATATATATGATGAATTTTTACAAAAATTAAGTTACCCTAGAATTTAATGTTTTTAAAAATTTATATAAGAAAATAAATTGAAGATCCAGATACGACTGAATCAATATACCTTTGCCTCTAAAATATATATAAATGTATCTACGATAAAATATATTGTATAAGCAAAACTGCATTTTAAATTTGAACTAAAATGAAGGTAGTTGTGTGGGAGGAGTGAGGCGGCAGCGGGAGGAGGACTGCCGCCTCACTCCGGTCTTCTCACAACCAAAACAAAGATACTTCCCGTGAGCATCAATTATTTTCAAAATCGCGCTTGTTTGAGGCTTTTCGTAAACGATTAACGTAATGGCAGTGCATCAAGATTTATGAAGGTGAGGAAGTGCAAACTATTTACCTTTTGGGGTATTAATGTAAGGGAAAGTGAGGTTTTGGAGTGTCAAGTGAACAATTTTGAGGAGCAGCTTGATTTGAGGACAGCTCTCGTGAGGGATAAAGAAATGTTCTTCACTCATTCATGATTTACCCGCGGTCAGGATTCAGTATTTTATTTCTAGGATTTTGTATAATTTGTTTTGCCAAGATGGGGTTGTTCTAGTTGAAGCGATATGTTTATAGTTTACAGTGCTTGGTTTGTATACCTTCACTGTTATGTTCACACAGAACCCAATATGAACTTCTTCCAGGTATTTATCTGTTTCTATCTTGTTATTTACTTCTGCACTGTGAATCTACCCATTATCCATTACTTTTCTCATCTGAAAGTGTTTTTAATTGGAGCAGAAACTAATCTATTTTTACATTGAATACGGCCAATTCTTAGAACTGGCTATTGAGCTGGTTGATGGTAAAATAGCCTGCTGGCTATTGAACTGGGTCACTTGGTAAATAGCATACAGTTGTGGCCACAGCAGGATGATTATTGTTTTTCAAGTGGTTATTTGACCGGGCTGGCTGGGTCAATAACCATTGGTTATTTGACCGGGACCACCGATTGTACATGATTTTGATGGGGCTAATATGAAGGACTTCACAGCTGACGACTCTATTTGTTTTATGTTTATATTTTTACCATATTTTTCAGTGAGTTGTGATATAATAATAATGTTTTATGAAAATTGCTTCATTTGGGAGATATTTATCATAATTAGGTGCCCCACTTGTTTACGACACTACTTTGTCTTTCATCGTGATGTGGCAAGACACAACCAATCATCTCCAGTTAAAGAGTCACCCGGATCGGTCACTGTCTCACTTCCCCACAAAAAAAAAAGCAATTACACCATTTAATAATAAATTTTTCTGTATAATATGCTGGGGAGGACCAGAGGGTTGAGCTTCATGGCTGAAGTTAGGTAGGTTGCAGTTTCTTTTAAGCTAGGTTGGTGAGGCTCCTAAAAAAATGCTCCTCTGCCATTTATTTTATCTTATCAACTAAGGTTATAGGCTTTAATTTAAAATAACCACGGTTTAACACACTGCCATAACTACGACAGTGTCCACTATAAAAAGCTGTGAAATTAAGGTGTTTTTAAATTCGTTTTCTCTGAAAAATCAGTGGCTGTGAAAACATAAATAATTACCTGTTAATGGGATTCTGGTCAGGAAGGCTGTGGGCATTACACTAGTCAATATATCATTATATACTGTTATTTATGTTTCTTTCAGTTGTTACTAGATCTAAAATTTGTTTCGTAAGAATATACTGTTCTTATGACCTCTGAATGTTCTGTGTTATATCTAGCTGAGTTAAGTTTGCTAGGTAAGGTTAGTACTTAGTTTTATTTTAGAATCTGGTCAATCAACCAGTGGTTATTCGCCGATACCGGTCAAATAACTCCTACCTTGTTTTTATTGATGACATATCTAACCTAATGGAAACTATTCTAACCTAATCTAACCTAACCATGAGTCAGGTCAGGAAGTGACCTGACAACTCAAAAGTACAGGTCACTTCTTAACTTGACTCGAGTTAGGTTAGGTTGGGTGTTTCATTGATAAAACAATAAAACAAGTCTGCTGTGATCAACTGTAGGCTACTTACCCAGGTGACCCAGCTCAATAGCCACTTCCTTAATTTTACTTTCAATTTCTTACACAGTCTTACCAAGTAATTTAAGACTGAAATGTATACCAATTTTCCTTTCACACGGCAAGACTTTCAACATGTAATTTGCTATTTCCAATACGGGTATTTGAATTTACACCTTTGATTTGGAAAGAAGGCTCTGGCCCTGTACCTACAGTACTGCCTCAGCAAATTAACAAAAATACTGTTCTGTATATAATTTCACGAGGATCAAGTCACTACATTATCACTTACCTCAGGACCAAGTTAATCAGCTACCTAACCAATAACAGTTACCGAAGAAAATAGATTTTTTACCTCAAGAATAAACCTAATTGGGTGAAGGAATTGCACTTTTGGTATTACCTGTGTGATTTTCCTGATTTTTTTATGCTAAAATAAAGATGTTTTGTGCCATCCTTGATGCTATCTTTCTTTCTGCTTCAGTGTTAATCTTTATGAAACATACATATTAACATATCCAACAAATTTAGATAAATTGTTGCAATAATTTTTTTTTACATTAAGAGTATCCAAAAGAGGACAAGGATTTACATTTTTGTAATGTTAGTTTGCCAATAAACACGACTGCCTTCCAGCATCCTCTCACTGCACACAAACACTTCCAGTGTATGTCAGCAGGTTACTTAGGTTAAGGTGTTGCTATTTCAGTTTGTATAGAATGGTCACTTGGAAGTGTCTCAGCAAGAAGCACAGATAATAGTTTATAACATCATCCTGTCAAAAGAGATTGGCCAGATTTTGTTGCCAAAAGGTATTTATCTTTCATTCACTCAGTAGCTTCTCAGGTTTTGTGATGTAGGAATCTTGCCCTTGGACTTGACTCACTTCACCATGTGTTTCTACCCCAACCCCAGGGTCTCCAAGTAGCTTGCTGACATGCAATTACTGCAAGGGGATGGCGTCTAGGACGGATTGTGTGGATCTGTCCACATCAGCGCAGTAGGACGTTGCAGAATGCTGTAAAGCAAAAAGGCTGTTTTTGGTACTGCCTTGACTGCATATCCAAAGTAAACGAGGCTATTGCAGATCATCATAAGGGAATGAGAAACTTAGAGACAAAAATAGATGAAGCTGGATCTGTTCTGGTTGCCAAACTAGAGCAAGTTGGGAAAGAGTTCCTCGCGAAGACTGAGGAAGTAGCTGATAGAATGGAGGGTGTAGTGAAGAAGAGCTATGCTCAGGCTTTAGTAAATAATCCACTCCAGTAACTGCATTGTTTGTGTCCCTATCATATTTCATGTTAGCGATCAACTAACCAAATATTACAGGTTATACCTCACTTACTAATTCTGCAATAAGTATTGTCAGAGTTGAATTGTTTTTATAATTTAGTGACTTTATTTAAGTGGTTTATTCCACATATTTATCATGAGACATATTGGTGGATCAGGAGTGTGATTTTTCGGTTTTTGATGGAATTTAGGGCTTTTTTGGAATGTCCAGGTTGACCTACATGAATTGTGTAAATCCGAGGAGAAAAATATGGAGGAAGGGGGGTCAAGGTCTTTGCCTAATGATCGAATGATCATAGCTGGTTAAATAAAATAGTCAGTCCAGTAGCCACTGGCAATTCTCATTATAAATTTCCCACAGTACCTGTATATACTGTACATATGATTGAAAACCTCTAATTTTGTTAGTCTGTCGTAATAATTATCAATGAATGTGCCTGAATTTTCAAATTTACACCTGGAAAACCTGGAAAAATCAGGAAATTTTGTTTTGTCTGACCAGTAGACACCCTGTACTAGTCAGCTAGACGGTCCATCCCTTAAAACGATCTTCACGAAAGTGAGGTAAGCCCCGCCTGTAGTACTGTCACCCCGTCTGGTCCCTGAAAATTGCTTTGGACTGTCAGCTGATTAAAAATGTCCAAAAGAGGGCCACCAGACTGGTGCCTGCACTTTGGCACCTCAGCTATCCAGAGAGATTAGAGCTCCTGCACCTGCCTAGCTTATATTACAAACCGGCAAGGGGCGACCTAATTGAGGTGTGTAAACAGCTTAAAGGGCACTACTCAGTGACTGAACCGTTCCATACCTGGAGCTGGCAGACACTTGCCCCACAGTGGGTGGACCAGCATTTTAGCTTAAGGTCCGCATAGGTACATTCCTACAAATCTAAAAAAAAAAAAAAAAGTTCAAATTTTGTCCAACTATCCCAAACTGGATTAAAGGGGTCCCAATTAACAAGGGTCGCAGCAGCCTGAGGGTGAGCTGTTTCAAGAACAGACTTGACCAACGCTGAGCAGGTTCAAATACATTCAGGAGCCAGTTCATGCCCAGTACGCCAATGGAGCACAAAAGAGACCGGACCGACGCCCAAGTGGCTAATGAGTTTGTGTTGGACTATATATATATATATATAAATAAATATATATATATATATATATATATATATATATATATATATATATATATATATATATATATATATATATATATATATATATATATATATATATATATAAATAAATAAAATAAATAAATAAATAAATAAATAAATAAATAACAATAATAATATATATATATATATATATATATATATATATATATATATATATATATATATATATATATATACAGTGGCCCCTCGGTTAACGAACTCAATCCGTTCCAGAAGGTCGTTCGTTAACCGAAACGTTCGTTAACCGAAACCATTGTTTCAATGGGTTTTTGGGTAATTGGTTCCAGCTCACCGAAAATTTCCTAAATTCAACAAAAATGGTAGAAAAGTTCACTTACTTTGAGGTGAGTATGTAGAAGGCTCCTGGATGATGATGATGGGATTTAGAATGGGGGTGGAGGAGAAGGAAGAAGAGCAGGCATTGGGGTGGAAGAGAAGTCACCCCATGGTGCCATTTCACCCATACAATTTTAGCTCTCTGGTTTAATTCAAGATTATTTTCTTTAAATCAACGCTGCACTGCATTATATATTGTCAATATATAAAATATATTTCAAAATGACCAATAATTTGCTTGGAAACACAGAAAAAAAGCGTTTAGTTGAAGAGAGTCTCAAGCAAGATGTTACCTCCAGTGAAAACAGAGAGAGACTGACGCCTGTTTGCTGTGTTAAGAGGCTGGATGCCGCGCATTAAACTAGTCACTTTACCTTCAATTTTGTTCAATAATTGTTAAAATGACTAAAAAATTGAATATTAAACTTTTAAAATTATTGAATAGTATAAACTTCTTGATATTTACAAAAATAGTAAGGAATTTAAGCCCTAGAACCGATTAATGCATTGGCGGACTGATACTAAAGCTGCTGTCCGTCAGTGCAAGCCAAAACATGTTGAGGTCGGTTCGTAAGAGTTTTGGATGTAAATTTTTTCAAGTAACTGGGTCTGGAAGATCCTTATGGGAAGGCAGTTCGTTAATCGAAATTGACAAGTAACCGAGGTGTTTCGTTAAACTTAGGGTCATTGTATATATATATATATATATATATATATATATATATATATATATATATATATATATATATATATATATATAACCTCGGGCCACTGTTTCTCCATATCAGTGTAGTTCACCTCTGGGAAGTGACCACGACCACCTATCCTGAAATTAGCATACTGAAGCCCACTGTCAGCCATCTCAGCTAGCCTCGCACTTAAGTATTTGTAATCTTATATTGCCTCCCCCACGCCCACTTAGTTTCAAATTATTGTATGTTGTATAATGTATATACCTGTTAATGTTTAGGTTAAGTATGGTTAAGGGTAAACAGAAAGAATATTTTGTTAAGGAATTTATGGTACTTTTAATATACACAATAAAACTCTAATCCTTTGTCTACCCTCTTATAGTCCCATTGTCTTGTTTTTTTTATTGTTGCTGCTGGGGATCTGGCAGACTTTAAACTATATTCTAAATCCCCAACTCGTGAACACATATACAAATATAAACAATCGTGGAAGCAAGGTGGACGGGGGCAATATAAGATTACAAATACTTAAGTGGAGCTGAGTTGGCTGACCAGGCGGCTGAGTATTGTAGAAGACGTAGGTAGTCACCAGGTCCTGTCACTTCCCAGAGTGAACTGAACTCTCCCTAACCGGAGCTGACAAAGAAGACTTTGAGGAGGCAGACGAACAACCAGGATATGGAGAAGGAAACCCGAGGTAACTAAGACCAGTCATACCTGTCTCGCCCCCAGATGGCGCGGTTCGGTGCTGTAGGTAGATCAGACAAAAAGATGGCGGGTTCGAAAAGCTGGGTAGGTAGATCATGACAATTGGCAGGTTCGTAATAACATATATATATATTTGAAATTTTAATTTTTTATCTATGTCGGACCTTACGACCATGTCGGACTACTTAACTGGATTTAGTCCCTAACCCGTCAGAAATGGGGAGCACCTGTGTATATATATATATATATATATATATATATATATATATATATATATATATATATATATATATATATATATATATATATATATATATATAATATTATATATATATATATTTCATTAGCCCAATAAAGCACGCTGTTACGCCTCGCCACAGTCATAGGCTCGTGTCGTCTGGAATCCCGGCGGTTGAGGTGTTGATTGTGTATACATATATATATATATATATATATATATATATATATATATATATATATATATATATATATATATATATATATTATATTATATATATATATACATATATATGTCAATGGGGTATGTTTATAAATCTAATCTAGATCCTACTACTAATATTCCTATAATCTAACTCTGTTTTAATTTATAAAATTGAGAATTTATAATCTAACGAAACTCCTATTAAACTAACATTTAAAAAATTTTTTTTTTTTATTTTATTTTTTTTTTTTTTACTAATTTATTGGTTTTTTTTATTACAAGTATTAATGATATTCTTTATTTCAGGGGCTTGATGCATATTTATGCACTTTTTTACAATTTTACAATTTTATATTATATTTTTCTAGTGTTAAGTGGTTGTATTTTGGGGACCTGGGAACGATTAATACTATAATGAATCTAATGCTATAAATCTAACAAGGTTCTAGAACCAATTAAAATTCGTTATAGCATACCCCACTGTGTATATATATATATATATATATATATATATATATATATAATATATATATATATATATATATATATTATATATATATATATATATATATATATATATATATATATATATATATATATATATATATATATATATATATATACCTTTTAATTTCACGACGTGGGGTTAGGACCCAAATCCAGGTCGTAAGTCCCATAGAGAAAAAAATAAAATTTCCAAAAAAATTTTCAAATAAAAAATAAAAATCGACAATGAATGCAGTATAGCATAATTAAACGTAATAAATAATGAGAATGGATACAGGCAGTAAAAAGTAATAAATACGAGGAATGGATGCTAGTGTGATTGAGCACTTACCTTTAAATGTGGTCAGCTGAATGCACACGGGCCTGTATTATTTTCTATTTACAGGATACATGGAGACTATACACTGGATGAAGTAGAAGAGGAGACAGGGCTGGGTGGGTCAATGCCGCTTTTAGACAGGCTGGTACTGTGTACCGTTGGCTGAAGGTATTGGATCATCTGAGGAGTGAAGAGGCAGCACTGGTGGGCGTGAGGGAACAGCACTGGGGGACTTCTTGAAATAGATGTCCAATTTAGGACTGCACAGTTTGCTTTTTTTTCTTTTTCATTATAAATTCCCTGTAGCAAGCAGTGCATCTTGGACCATTCTTGTCAACTTTGCATAATGCCTATAATTTTGATCCATGCCATCAAACATTTGCATTCCTTTTTATTAATTGTAGTAAATGCCTTCTGCCATATGTTTCCACGGAAAACATTTTGGGGGTGCAGGTTCTTTCTACATTTTGTCTCTCTTTCTTTCCTCTGCAATTTTCAGCATCTAGTTCAATAAGATCCTCATTGAGCTCTTCTGCTACACTTTCAACCAACTGTCCAACATCTTCAGTATCAATTTCTAACCCAGCTGTTTACCTAACTCCACTATCTTGTTACTAATACCTGAAATAACTTCATTTTCATTAAACTTTTGAAACTGTTCACATATCTTTTCAGGATTTTTCCATATTCCATTCATGCAATGTATTGTAACCTGATCCCATGCTGCACTAATGTTCTTTATACATGACAAAATGTTGTACGCCTTCCAAAACTCTCTGAGCCGCTTACTCCTCTTTCAGTAGCAGCAACAGCCTGAGCCGAAGGTCGTATGTGAATAATACTCTTAAAGGCAGCAATAGCACCTTGATCCATGGGTTTGATGATGGAGGTAGTGTTAGTGGAATGTACACTACTCAACATCAGGCATGTCGTCCAGGTGTGGGTGTCCCTTGTTGATTATCCAAAAATCAACAAAAATCTTGAATGGAATCTGTTGTTGCAGACAATACTCCTTGGCCTTCGTGGAATGAAACAAGTCATGAACCAATCCTCAATCAGTGCTCGGTCATCCAGGCTCTCTTATTACTGTGATAAACTGGCAGTGTGTGTGCTTGCTGACATGTTAAAGCCCTGGGGTTCTCTGAATGATAGATCATGAAGGGTTTTAGCTTGAAACCAGCAAATATTCCCCAACAGAAGTGTATCTTCCCTTGAATGCCTTGAATCCTGGCATTATTTTTGCCTCAGGATGTATGTCCGCCATCCATTACTGAATATTTGCTCAGGCAACAATTCCCTTCCACCATCACTTCATCTAACTCCTCCTAAAAGCTTCGCAGCACCAACATCGGCACTAGCTGCCTCCACTCACCTTAACATTGTGACTGTAGCATTTTTTTTAAATCTTTTCAAGCCACCCATGACTTCTCTGTAAAGGTTTGATCACATTCATCTCCTGCCTGCTCCTTCAGGCTTTGGAACAGGCTTCTTGCTTTAGCCTGTATGGTTAGAAGGCTTAAGGGCACACGCTTCTGTATCTGGTCTTCATTCATCACTAATAATTTTTCCTCCATATCGTGAATAGAACCTTGTCTTTTCTTTTGATATTATAGTTCCCTTTTATAGGTGTTGTTCTTTTCACTACTTCACTTAACACGCTCTTGTCCTTCAGAATAGTGATATAGTCGAAAGTGTGAGAAAACCTAGGGTCGCGCGGAGAGATTGTTACATTGTTTTTCCATTCTCATGCTGTGTTATTATTCTTCATTTTCATCTCAAAAGTAATTGCCTGCTCTCTTTTTTCTTGAGCACCACCAGCACTTCCTTTACTTTACGCTCTTCCACTCATTATTAAGTCAATTAAACACGCAATAGCGAAGTTCCCAGCGCTATCAGTATAGGATTCGACAGCCCAACACTAACTGCTCCCACTGAGGAGTACCACAAGGGTACGTTCCCGAGACGCCCCACGCCTCGCCCAGGACGGAAACGTTGCATAAAAAATGCGACGCCAGTTGAAAAATATTTTGGCCACGACCGTCACAGTCGATGTCCCGACGGACGAAGGTCAGAGCAGGCGATTCGCACCAATGGACGAAGTCCATGTGGTCGTAAGTCGACTACCTGTATATATAGATTAAAAAAATAAAAAATAAAAAATCACAATGAAATACAGTACAGTAAAAGTATAAATAATGGGAATGGAAACAGTACAGTAAAAGTAATAAATAATATGAATGGATACAGACTGAGCACTTACCTTTAATGTAGTCGTTGAATGCAACACGGCCCCATAATTTCGAACATGGAGACTACATTATCTGGAAAACATTTCATAAAAAATGCACGCCGCCATTTGAAAATAAAATTTGGTCACGACTGCGCGGTCGACGTCCCGACGGTCGAAGGTCAGAGCAGGTCAGTACTGATGGACGAAGTTGAGGCAGTCGTAAGTCGGGACTACCTGTATATATATATATATATATATATATATATATATGTGTGTGTGCTGATAACCACAAGGAAAGAAGAAAACACGAAGTTCCCAAGCTGTAATTCACATCTTCAGGGTGAGTACAGACTAAGGAGAAGTACAAAACAAGGTGTATATATACAGAGGAGGGTGAGATCATGTCCACAATGGTCAGGTATTAGGTAATGACCCTACTAATCTTTAAATAGCACCCCAATGGTCGGTAGTCACAGAGGTAAGGTGACCCAACCTTCACCTGGTTACAAATCTTCTTAATTACAAAATTGTCCAGCTTGTACATGCCATTACTCAAATTCATGTTGAATGCTTCGTATGTTTATTGATACTAGATTCTACCTTCAGCAGTCTGGTTTAGATATGATGATGTGTTATGTCTCTGGCCATGTAATGAGGACCTAAAAGCTTTTGCCACAACTTAACAACTTAGCCCCCATCAAATTCACTGTGAATTAGAGCAAGACCTGTAAATTGCCATTCCTAGACTGTCTGATACACAGAATAGGTAACACTTTTAAGTTCAGTATTTATATAAAAACCTACTAATGTGTGTTCATACATTCATTATTATTCTGCCCACCATAATAGAGTCAAACAGTCAGTATTTTCAACAATGTTTTACGCTTTTGAGAATTTGCAGCCAGGAATTCATTGATGAGGAATATAAATATGACAGTCAACCTCGCTTCACGTAATCCCACATTCCACGCTTACGCGGTAACCCGCCAAACCGAGATGCCACATTCCTCGTACTTTACCTGAGAGTGTCCGCTCAACCATTCAGACCGCCCTCCCCCTCAAGCCGCTATGCAAGGTTGGCGCAGTGCATGTCTGTTGCATTATCACTAACGTCATATGACATCGGACTGTGAATGGCCGCCCATCCCTACCTCCCTCGCTGCTAAGCATTGGTTTAAAAGTAATAGCGTATCCACCCGGGAGGGAGGGAGGGGAGGAAAGACGACCCTTGACCTA
>NW_024733031.1:0-75378 GCF_018991925.1 Homarus americanus | reverse complement strand
TGTTGTGCTTCGTTCGTTACGTATTGCTAGGGATCCCCAGGCCTCACACCCCAGGTCATGTCTACTAAAGGGTGCCCGGCCCTCACACCGGTCATGTCACTGAAGGCGTGCCCAGCCCTCATCCTCAGGTCATGGTGCTGGAGGGTCCCCGGCCCTCCACCCCAGGTCATGTCACTAAAAGGGGTGCCCGGCCCTCAATGGTCCAGGGGTGTGCTGGAGGGGTGCTCGGCCCTCGCACCCAGGTTCATAGCACTTAAAGGGGTGCCGGCCCCTCACACCGGGGTCTTGTCACTGAAGGGGTGTGGCCGTCTGGCCCTAGGTGCCAGCCTCACCTCCAGGTCATGTCACTGAACAGTGACCGGCCTCACACCCAGGTTCACTTGGCACTTAAGGGTGCCCTGCACTCACCCGTTTCATGGCACTATAGGGGTGCCAGGCCTCTACCCCGGTTTATGGCACTGAAGGGTGCCCGGCCCTCACACCCCAGGTGCATGGTGCTGGAGGGGTGCCCGGCCCCTCCACCCAGTCATGTGTCCTGAAGGGTGCCCGGCCCTCCTTCGGGTCCATGACACTGAAGGTGTGACCAGCCCTCTCACACCCAGGTTCATGGCACTGAAAGGGCCCCGCCCTCACACCCCGGGTCATGGCACTGAAGGAGTGCCAGGCCCTCACACCTGCAGTTCATGTCACTTATAGGGGTGCCGGCCCTCACTCAGGTCATGGTGCTGGAGGGGTGCCCAGCCCTCACACTCCGGGTCATGTCATGAAAGTGCCCTTCCTCCACACCCAGGTCATGTCACTGAAGGGGTGCCCGGTCCCTCCTCCAGGTCATGGTGCTGGAGGTGCCAGGCCTCACACCCCAGTTCTACAGCACTGTAGAGTGCCAGCCCTTGCACCCCAGGTGTGTGAAGGGGTGCCAGCCTTCACACCCTGTTTCATGGCACTGAAAGGGTGCCCAGCCCTCACCAGGATATGTCATGTGAAAGTGTGCCCGGCTCACACACCCCGTGTCATGTCACTGAAGGGTGCCCAGCCCTCACACCTGTTTCATGGCACTGAAAGGGTGCCAGCCCTCACACCCAGTTCATGACACTAAAAGTGCGCGGCCCTCACCCCAGGTCATGGTGCTGGAGGGTGCCCGGCCCTCTCACCCGGTCATGTCACTGAAGTGGGGCCCGACCGTCACACACCAGGTCATGTCACTGAATGGGTGTCCGGCCCTCCACACCCAGGCCATGGTGCTGGATGGGTGCCCGGCCTCATACCAGGCCATGGTGCTGGAGGTTGCCCGGCCCTCACACTCAGGTCATGGTGCTGGAGGGGTGCCCGACCCTCACCCAGGTCATGTCACTAAAGGGGTGCCAGCCCTCACACCCCGGTCATGTCACTGAAGGGGTGCCCGGCCCTCACCCTGGGCATGGTGCTGGAGGGTGCCCGGCCCTCACTCCAGGTCATGTCACTGAAGGGGCCCGACCCTCTTGATGGCATAGGGTGTGAGCCAGGCCCTCACACCCCGATTCATGGCACTGTGGGGTGCCCGCCTTCACACCCTGTTTCGGCACTGAAAGGGTGCCCGGCCCTCACACCCCAGGACATGTCACTGAAAGGGTGCCCAGCCCTCACACACCCCGTCATGTCACTGAAGAGCCCAGCAGTATGCACCCCGAGTCATTTCACTGAATTGGTGTCCGGTCCTCACCCCAGGTCAGGGCACTGAAGGGGTGCCGGCCCTGACACCCCTGGTTCTAACCACGGTATGGGTGCCCGGCACTCACACCCCTGCATAGTGCTGAAGGGGTGCCCGGCCTGCAGGTCATGTGAAGGGTGCCCGGCCCTCACCCCCAGGTTGTGAAGGGTGCCCGGCCCTCACCCGGGTCATGTCACAGAAGGGTGCCCACCTTTCACACCCCAGTTCATGGCACTGATGGGGTGCCGGCCCTCACACCGAGTCATGGTGCAGAGGTGCCCGGCCTCACACCCCGGGTCATGTCACTGAAGGTGCCCGGCCTCACACCCGGTTCATGGCACTGATGGGGTGCCAGGACCTCACACCCTGGGTCATGGCACTGAATAGAACCCCTCACTCCCTGTTCTTAGGCACTGATGGGGTGCCCGTTTCTCACACACCCAGTCATGGTGCTGAAGGGGTGCCCAGCCCTCACACCCCGGGTCATGTGAAGGGGCGCCTGCCCTCACACCCCGGGTCATGTGAGGTACCGGCAGCCCTCACCTCCGGTTCACAGCTGTGAGGGGTGCCAGCCTCACACCCTGTTTCATGGCACTAAGGGTGCCCGGCCCCACACCCCAGTTCATGTCACTGAATTGGTGTCCAGCCTCACACCACAGGCCATGGTGCTGGAGGGTACCGACCTCACCTCCGGGTCATGGTGCTGGAGGGGCCAGCCTGGCACCCCAGGTCATGTCACTAAAGGGTGCAGCCTCCCCACCCCAGTTCATGGCATTGAAGATGTGCCCGGCCCTCACACCCCGGTTCATGGCACTGAAGGGGTGCCCGGCCCTCACACTCCGGGTCATGGTGCTGGAGGGGGCCCGCCCTGGCACCAGGTCATGTCACTAAAGGGGTGCCAGCCTCACACCCCGGGTCATGTGAAGGGGTGCCCGGCTTCCTCACACCCGGGTCACAGCTGTAGGGGTGCCCGGCTTTCACACCCCGTTTCAAGGCACTGAGGGTGCCAGTCCTCACACCCCTGTTCATGGCACTGAAGGGGTGCCCAGCTCTCACACTTCGGGTCATGGTGCTGGAGGATCCCCGGCCCTCACACCCCGGGTCATGTCACTAAAAGGGTGCCCAGCCCTCACACCCGGGTCATGTCACTGAGCGTGCCGGCCCTCATCCTCCAGGTCATGGTGCTGGAGGGTCCCCGGCCCTCACCCCGGGTCATGTCACTAAAGGGTGCCCGGCCCTCAAACTCCAGGTCAAGGTGCTGGAGGTGCTCGGCCCTCGCACCCAGGTTCATGGCACTAAAGGGGTGCCCGGCCCTCACACCAGGGTCTTGTCACTGAAGGGTGAGCCGTCACACCCGGGTCATGGCACTGAAGGGTGCCCGGCCCCTCACACCCAGGGTCATGTCACTGAACAGTGACCGGCCTCACACCCCAGGTTCATGGCACTAAAGGGGTGCCCTGCACTCACACCCCGTTTCATGGCACTTGTATAGGTGCCGGGCCCTCACACCCCGGTTTATGGCACTGAAGGGGTTGCCCTGCCTCACACTTCGTCATGACACTTATGGGTGCCGCCCTCACACCCGGTTCATGGCACTGAAGGGGGCCCGGCCCTCACACTCCGGGTCATGGTGCTGGAGGTGCCCGACCCTCCCACCCCGAGTCATGTCCCTAAAGGGGTGCCCGGCCCTCACACTTCGGGTCATGACACTGAAGGTGTGACCAGCCCTCACACCAGGTTCATGGCACTGAAAGGGGCCAGGCCTCACACCCCAGGTCATTGGCACTGAAGGGGTGCCCGGCCCTCACACCACAGTTCATAGCACTTATGGGGTGCCCGGCCCTCCTCCAGGTCATGGTGCTGGAGGGTGCCCAGCCCTCACACTCCAGGACATGTCACTGAAGGTTCCGTTAAGGATGCCGGTCCTCCACTCCGGGTCATGGTTGCAGAGGGTGCCCGGCCGTCACACCCGGTTCACAGCACTGTAGGGTGCCCAGCCCCTACACCCAGGTCATGTGTGAAGGGTGCCCGGACTTCACACCCTGTTTCATGGCACTGAAAGGTGCCCGGCCCTCACACCAAGGATATGTCACTGAAGTGTGCCCGGCCCACACCCGTGTCATGTCACTAAGGGATGCCCAGCCCTCACCCCAGGTCATGTCACTGGTTGGTGTCCGCCCTCACACCCCAGGCCATGGTGCTGGAGGTGCCCGGCCTTCACACCCAGGTCAGGGCACTGAAGTGCCCAGCTTACCACCCAGGTCATGTGAAGGGTGCCCGGCCCTCCACCCCGGTTCATAACACTGTAGGGGTGCCCTGCCCTCACACACCGTTTCAGCACTGAAGGGTGCCCGGCCCTCACACCACGGTTCATGGCACTTAGGGGTGCCGGCCTTCACCACCCGGGTCATGGTGCTGGAGGGGTGCCAGCCCTGACACCCAGGGTCATGAATGGGTGCCAGCCCTCACCCCAGTCATGGTGCTAAAGGGATGCCCGGCCCTCACACCCGGGTCATTTGAAGGGGTGCCCAGCCCTCACACCCCGGGTCATGTGAAGGGGTGCCCAGCCCTCACCCTGGTTCACAGCACTGTAGGGGTGCCCGGCCTTCACACCCCTTTCAGGGCACTGAAAGGGTGCCCGGCCTCACACCCCAGTTCATGGCACTGAAGGGTGCCCGGCCCTCACACAACAGTTCATGGCACTTATGGGGTGCCCGGCCTTCACCCCGGGTCATGGTGCTGGAGAGGTGCTCGGCCCTGACACCACGGGTCCTGTGAAGGGGTGCCCAGCCCTCACACCCCGAGTCATGGTGCTGAAGGGTGCCCAGCCCTCACACCCCAGGTCATTGAAGGGTGCCAGGCACACACACCCCGGGTACTGTGAAGGGTGCCCGGCCCTCACCTGTTTCCCGCACTGTAGGGGTGCCCGGCCTTCACACCCCCGTTTCAGGGCACTGAAAGGTCCTGCCCCTCACCCCAGTTCATGGCACTGAAGGGGTAGCCAGCCCTCACACCCCGTGTTCATGGCACTGAAGGGTGCCCGGCCGTCACCTCCGGGTCATGTCACTGAAGGGGTGCCAGCCGTCACACCCCGGTTCATGGCTTGATGGGGTGCCCAGCCTCACACCCCGAGTCATGGTGCTGAAGGGTGCCCGGCCCTCTCACCCCGGGTCATGTGATGGGGTGCCCGGCGCTCACCTCCGGTTCAAGCACTGTCAGGGTGCCCGGCCTTCACACCAGTTTTATGGCACTGAAGTGCCCGGCCCCACACTCCGGGTCATGGTGCTGGAGGGTGCTCGGCCCTCACACCCCGGGGCATGTCACTGAATGGGTGCCCTGCCCTCAGACCCCGAGCCATGGTGCTGGAGGGTGCCCGGCCCTCATACCCAGGACAGGGCACTGAAGGGGTGCCCAGCCCTTACACCCAGGTCATAACACTGTAGTGGTGCCCTGCCCTCACACCCCGTTTCATGGCACTGAAGGGGTGCCCGCCCTCTCATCACGGTTCATGGCACTGATGGGTGCCCCGCCACCCCAGGTCATGTTGCTGAGGGTGCCCGGCCACACCCCGGGTCATGTGAAGGGGTGCCCAGCCTCACACCCTGGTTCAAAACACTGTATGGGTGCCCGCACTCTCACCCGTTTCATGGCACTTAAGGGTGCCCGGCCCTCACACCCCGTGTCATATCACTGAAAGATGCCGGGCCTCAAACCCCGTCATGTAGCACTGAAGGGAGCACGGACCTCACTCCCGGTTCATGGCACTGATGGGTGCCGGACCTCACTCCCGGGTCATGTGGAGGGGTGCCCGGCCCTCCACACCCCGGGTCATGTGAAGGGTGCCCGGCCCTCACACCCTGGTTCAAGCACTGTAAGGGTGCCCGGCACTCACACCCCGTTTCATGGCATAGGGCTGCCCGGCCCTCACACCCAGGGCATGGTGCTGGGGGTGACCAGCCGTCACACCCAGGGTCATGTAACTGAAGGTACCCAGCCTTCTGGCCGATTCATGCCACTGGTAGGCAGGCCCTCACACCCGATTCATGGCACTGAAATCAGGCAAGCCCCAACACCGGGTCATGGTGCTGAAGGATGCCCGGTCCTCACACTCAGACTCCAGCACTGTAGGGGTGCCCAGCCTTCACACCCTGTTTCGCCAGCACTGAAAGGGTGCAGCCCCACACCCGTGTCATGTCACTAGGGATGCCCAGCCCTCACACCCCAGGTCATGTCACTGAATTGGTGTTGCCCACACCCGGGCCATGGTGCTGGAGGGTGCCCAGCCTCTGACTTACCCAGGTCATGAAGGGTGCCAGCCCTCACCCCAGTCATGGTGCTGAAGGGGTGCCCGGCCCTCACACCCCGGGTCATGTCACTGAAGAGTGCCCGGCCTCACACACCCAGTTCATGGCACTAAGGGTGCCCTGCCCTCACACCCCGGGTCATGTCACTGGATGGTGTGCAGCCCTCACCCAGGCCATGGTGCTGGAGGGTGCCAGCCCTGACATGGGTCATTTGAGGGGTGCCCAGCCCACACAATCCAGGTCATGTGAAGGGTGCCCCGCCCTCATACCCTGGTTCACAGCACTGTAGGGTGCCCGGCCATCACACCCCGTTTCAGGGCACTGAAGGGTTCCAGCCCCTCACCCCAGTTCATGGCACTGAAGGGTGCCAGCCCCTCACACACAGTTCATAGCACTTATGGGGTGCCGGCCTTCACCCCGGGTCATGGTGCTGGAGGGTGCCGCCCTGACACCCAGGTCCTGTGAAGGGTGCCAGCCCTCACCAGTCATAGTGCTGAAGGGGTGCCAGCCTCCCACCCAGGTCATTTGAAGGGGTGCCCAGCCCTCACACCCCAGGTACTGTGAAGGGGTGCCCGGCCCTCACCCTGGTTCACAGCACTGTAGGGGTGCCCGGCCTTCACACCCCGTTTCAGGGCACTGAAAGGGTGCCCGGCCCTCACACCCCAGTTCATGGCACTGAAGGGGTGCCCGGCCTCACAGTGTTCCATGGCACTGAAGGGTGCCCGGCCGTCACCCAGGTCATGTCACTGAATGGGTGCCCTGCCCTCAGACCCCAGCCAGTGCTGAGGGTGCCAACCCTCATACCCAGGACAGGGCACTGAAGGGTGCCCAGCCCTTACACCCAGGTCATGTGAAGGGGTGCCCGGCCCTCAACCCCAGTTCATACTGCTAGCAGTGCCCTGCCCTCACACCCCGTTTCATGGCACTGAAGGGTGCCCGGCCCTCTCATCAGTTCACTTGCTGATGGGGTGCCCTCCACTTACCCCAGGTCATGGTGCTAGAGGGTGCCCGGCCTGACACCCGGGTCATGTGAAGGGTGCCCGACCATCACCCTGGTTCAAAGCACTGTATGGGTGCCCGGCAATCTCACCCGGTTTCATGGCACTTAAGGGGTGCCCGGCCCTCACACCCCATGTCATATCACTGAAAGGTGCCCGGGCCTCAAACCCGGGTCATGGCACTGAAGGGGAGCCCGGACCTCACTCCCCAGTTCATGGCACTGATGGGGTGCCAGCCCTCACTCCCAGGTCATGTGAAGGGTGCCCGGCCCTCACACCCGGGTCATGTGAAGGGGTGCCAGCCCTCACACCCTGGTTCACAGCACTGTGGTGCCCGGCACTCACACCCCGTTCATAGCATAAGGGTTGCCCGGCCCTCACCCAGGGGCATGGTGCTGGAGGGGTGACCGGCCGTCACCCAGGTCATGTAACTGAAGGGTGCCCAGCCCTCACACCCCGATTCATGCCTCTGAAATCAGGCCAGGCCCTCACACCGATTCATGGCACTGAATTCAGGCAAGCCCCAACACCCGGGGTCATGGTGCTGAAGGGATGCCGGTCCTCACCACTCCGACTCATGGCACTGTAGGGTGCCCAGCCTTCACACCCCTGTTTCATGGCACTGAAAGGGTTCCAGCCCTCACAGGATGTCACTGAAGGGTGCCAGCCCCACACACCCCCGTGTCATGTCACTAAGGGATGCCCAGCCCTCACACCCCGGGTCATGTCACTGGTGGTGTCCGGCCCTCACACCCCAGGCCATGGTGCTGGAGGGTGCCCAGCCCTCACACAGGTCAGGGCACTGAAGGCCAGCCCTTACCCCAGGTCATGTGAGGTGCCCGGCCCTCACCCCGGTTCATAGCACTGTTGGTGCCCTGCCCTCACACCCCGTTTCCTTGTGAAGGGGTGCCCGGCCTCACACCACGGTTCATGGCACTTATGGGGTGCCCAGCCACACCCCGTGTCATGGTGCTGGAGGGGTGCCAGCTGTACCCCGGGTCATTTGAAGGGTGCCAGCCTCCACCCCAGGTCATGTGAAGGGTGCCCAGCCCACACCTGGTTCACAGCACTGTAGGGGTGCCCGCGCCACACCCCGTTTAGGGCACTGAAAAGGTGCCCAGCCCTCACACCCAGTTCATGGCACTAAAGGTGCCCGGCCCTCACACCCACGGTTCATAGCACTTATGGGTGCCCGGCTTTCACCCCGTTTCAGGGCACTGAAAGGTGCCCGGCCCTCACACGGTTCATGGCACTGAAGGGGTGCCCGGCCCTCACACCACAGTTCATGGCATATGGGGTGCCCGGCCCTCACACCCCAGTTCATGGCACTGAAGGGGTGCCGCCTTCACCCCGTTTCAGGGCACTGAAAGGGTGCCCTTCACCCGGTTCATGGCACTGAAGGTGCCCGGCCCTCCACTCGTGTTCATGGCACTGAAGGTGCCCGGCCCTCATTCCGGGTCATGGTGCTGGATGGGTCCCCAGCCTCACACCCCGGTCATGTCACTAAAGGGGTGCCAGCCCTCACTCCCCAGGTCATGTCACTGAAGGGGTGCCGGCCCTCACACCCCAGTTCATGTGATGGGGTGCCCGGCGCTCACACTCTGTTCAGCACTGTGGGGTGCCGGGCCTTCACACCGTTTCATTGGCACTGAAGGGTGCCCGCCCTCACACTCTGGGTCAGGTGCTGGAGGGGTGCTCAGCCCTCACACCGCGGGCATAGTGCTGGAGGGGTGCCAGCCCTCACACCCAGGTTATGTGAAGGTGCCCGGCCGTCACACCCAGGTCATGTCACTGAAGGGTGCCCTGCCCTCAACCCCAGCTCATGGCGCTGATGGGGTGCCCGGCCGCCACCCAGGTCATGGCACTGAAGGGGTGCCCAGCCCTCACCCGGGTCATGACTGAAGGGGTGCCCAGCCTTCCACCCAGTTCATGGCACTGATGGGTGCCCGGCCCTCACACCAGGTCATGTGAAGGGTGCCAGCCTCCACCCCGGTCATGTGAGAGAGTGCCCGGCCCTGTTCAGCATGGGGTGCCCAGCCTTCACGGGTCATGTCACTGGTGCAGCCCTCCACCCCAGAGTCATGGTGCTGAGGGTGCCCGGCCCTCACACCCCGGGTCATGTGAGGTGCAGCCCTCACACCTGAGTTCCAGCACTGTAGGGGTGCCCAGCCTTCAACCCATTTCATGGCACTGAAAGTGCCAGCCCTCACCCCGGTTCATGGTACTGAAGGGGTGCCCGGCCTCACACCCCAGATTCATGGCACTGTAGGGGTGCCAGCCCTCCACCCCTGTTCATGGCACTGAAAGGGTGCCCAGCCCTCCACCCAGGTCATGTGTGGTGCCAGCCCTCACACGGGTCATGTGAAGGGGTGCCAGCCCTCACCCGGGTCATGTCACTGATTGGTGTCAGCCCTCACCCCGGGTCATAGTGCTGAAGGTGCCCGGCCCTCACACCCCAGGTCAGGGCACTGAAGGGGTGCCAGCCATTCACCCAGGTCATGTGAAGGGTGCAGCCTCACACCCAGTTCATAACACTGTGAGGTGCCTGCACTCACACCCCGTTCATGGCACTGAAGGGGCCAGCCCTCACTCCATGTTCATGGTACTGAAGGGGTGCTAGGCCCCTCACCCCGAGTCATAGTGCTGAAGGGGTGCGGCCCTCACACCCCAGGTCATGTAAAGGGGTGCAGCCCTCACACCGGTTCATGGCACTGAAGGGTGCCCGGCCTCCCCCAGGTCAGCACTGAAGGGAACAGCCTCCTCCCCAGTTCATGCACTGATGGTGCCAGCCCTCACACCCGTGTCATGTGAAGGGGTGCCCAGCTCCACCCCAGTTCATGGCTCTGAAGGGGTGCCCGGCCCTCACACCCAGTTCATGAGCACTGTAGGGGTGCCGGGCCCTCCACACCCCTGTTCCATGGCATTGAAGGTGCCCGGCCTCACCCCGGGTCATGGACTGGAGGGTGCCCAGCCCTCCACACGGGTTATGTGAAGGGTACCCAGCCCTCCACACCCCGGGTCATGTGAAGGGGTGCCAGCCCTCACCTCCAGTTCACAGCACTGTAGGGGTGCCCGGCCTTCACCCCATGGGGCACGCATGAGGTGCCCAGCCTCCACCCCGGTCATGGTGCTGAAGGGGTGCAGCCCTCCACCCCAGGTCATGTGAAAGTGCCCGGCCCTCTAACCCAGTTCCCAGCACTATAGGGTGCCAGTTCCACACCCCGTTTCATGGCACTGAAGGTGCAGCCTCACATCCAGTTCATGGCACTGAGGTGCCGGCCTCAACCCCAGGTCCTTGTGAGGGAACCAGCCTCCTCACGGTTCATGGCACTGATGGGGTGCCGCCTCCACCCGGGTCATGTGAAGGGGTGCCCCTCCTGACACCCCGGGTCATGTCAGAGAAGTGCCAGCCCTCACACTAGTTCTAGCACTGTAAGTGCCCGGCACTCACACCCCGGTTCATGGCATAAGTGCAGCCCTCCACACCCCAGTTCATGGCACTGAAAGGGTGCCAGCCTCACCCAGGTCATGTCACTGAAAGGTGCCAGGTCCTCAACCCAGGTCATGGCACTGAAGACCCAGCCCTCACTCCCAGTTCATGGCACTGATGGGGTGCCCAGCCGTCACACCCCAGGTCATGTCACTGAATGGTGCCCGACCCTCACCCAGGGGCATAGTGCTGGAGGGTGCCAGGCCTCACACGCCAGATCAGTAGAAATCAGGCCAGGCCCTCAAACCCCGCGTCATGTAGGGGTGCAGCCCTCACACCCCAGTTCGCAGCACTGTAGGGGTGTGGGGCCTCACACCCCTGTTTATTTCATGTCACTTTACAGATTGGTGTCCGGCCCTCACACCCGGTTCACATGGTGCTGGAGGGTGCAGCCCTCACACCCCGGGTCAGGAGCTGAAGGGGTGCCAGCCATTACCCGGGTCATGGGAAGGGGTGCCCGGCCCTCCACCAGTTCATAACACTGCAAGGTGCCCTGCCTCCACCCATTTCATGGCACTGAGGCTGGCCCTCACTCCCAGTTCATAGCACTGATGGGGTGCAGGCCCTCCACACCCGGGTCATGGTGTGAAGGGGTGCCCGGCCCTCCCACCCAGGTCATGTGAAGGGTGCAGCCTCACACCCAGGGTCATGTGGAAGGGTACCAGCCCTCCACCTAGTTACAGCACTGTAGGGGTGCCAGCCTTGACACCCCGTTCATGGCACTGAAAGGTGCCAGCCCTCCACACCCCAGTTCATGGCACTGAAGGGGTGCCCGGCCCTCACACCCGGGTCATGTGAAGGGGTACCCAACCCCTCACACACTGGTTCACACAGTATGGGTGCCGGCCTTCACATTCCTTGGCACTGAAAGGGTGCAGCCCTCACACCCAGGGTCATGGTGCTGAAGGGTGCCCAGTACCCGGTCATGTAAGGGTGCAGCCCCCACCCAGGTCATGTGAGAGGGGTGCCAGCCCTCACACCGGTTTCACAGCACTGTAGGGTGCCCGGCCCTGACACCCCATGTCCATGGCACTGAAGGGTGCCAGCCCTCACACCCCAGTTCATGCATGAAGGGTGCCCGGCCCTCACCCAGGTTCATGTGAAAGTGCAGCCTCACACCAGTTCATTTCACAGTAAGGGTGCAGCCCTCACCCCGTTTAGGTGCGCTGAAAAGTGCCCAGCCCTCACACCCCAGGTCATGTGAAGGGTGCCAACCCCTCACCCGCTTCATGGCATGAAGGGGTGCCATCCCTCACACCCCAGTTCATAGCACTGTAGGGGTGCCCGGCCCCCCCTCAGGTCTGTGGTCTGGAGGGTGCCGGCCCTCACACCCCGGGTCATTTGAAGGTTGCCCGGCCCTCACCCCGTTCCTTGGCACTGAGAGGGTGCCCAGCCTTCACCTCCGTTTCATGGCACTGAAAGGGTGCCAGCCCTCACACTCCCGGTTCATGGCATTGAAGAGTGCCCAGCCCTCCTCCCGGTTCATGGCATGAAGGGGTGCCAGCCCTCACAGGTCATGTCACTGAGAGGGGTTCTCGGTGTTACTGGTCATGTCACTTAATGGGTGTAAGCCCTCTAATCTGGACATGGTGATGGAGGGTGTGGGCTCCACCTGGGTCGTGGTGCTGATGGGGTACCTGGCCTCCACTGATTCATGGCAATGAATGAGGCAGGCCTCACACCCCCGATTCATGGCACTGAATTGAGGCCAAGCCCCAACACGGGTCATGGTGCTGAAGGGTGCCCGGACCTCACACGCCGATTCATGGCACTGAAATCGAGCCAGGCCCTGAAACCCCGCGTCATATGAAGGGAGTTGCGGCCCTCACACCCCGGTTGCAGCACTATAGGGGTGCAGCCCTCACACCCTGTTTCATGGCACTAAAAGTGCCCGCCCTTACACCCCTGTTCATGTCACTGAATTGGTGTCTGCCCTCACATCCCTGGGCCCATGGTGCTGGAGAGTACCGGCCCTCACACCCCGGTCAGGGCACTGAAGGGGTGCCCAACCATTACACCCTGGTCATGGGAAGGGGTGCCCAGCCTCACACGGTTTAAAACATTGTATGGGGGTGCCGGCCTTACACCCTGTTTCATGGCACTGAAAGGTGCCTGGCCTCACGACCCTGGTTCATGGCAGTGAAGATGTGCCGGGCCCCTCACACCCCGGTTCATGGCACTGAAGGGGTGCCCGGCCCTCACAATCAGGTCATGGTGCTGGAGGGACCCGGCCTTCACACCCCGGGTCATGTGAAGGGTGCCCGGCCCTCACAACCCAGTTCACAACACTGTAGGGGTGCCCAGCCCCTGACACCCTTTCATGGCACTAAATGGGTGCCCAGCCTCTCACACCCGGTTCATGACACTGAAGGGGTGCGGCCCTCACACCCTGGTCATGGTGCTGGAAGGGGTGCCGCCCTCACACACGAGTCATGTCACAAGTGGTGCCCGACCGTCACACCCCAGTTCATGTCACTGAATGGGTGTCCAGCCCCTCACCCCGGGCCATGGTGCTGGAGGGGTGCCCGCCCTCCACCCTGGTCATGTGTCACTGAAAGGTGACCGGCCCTCACCCAGGTTCATGGCACTAAGGGTAGCCTGGCCCTCACACCCGGGGCATGGTACTGGAGGTGCCGGCCCTCACACCCGGGGCATGGTGTGAAGGTGCCCGGCCTCACACCCCGGGTCATCACTGAAGGGTTGCCCGTGCGTCACCGGGTCATGTCACTCAATGGTGTCGGCCCTCACACCCCGGGGCATGGTGCTGGAGGTGCCCAGCCCTCCACCCGGGTCATGTCATGAAGGGGTGCCGGCCTCTCCACCCCGATTCATGGCACTGAAATCAGAGACAGTCCTCACACCCCGATTCATGGCACTGTAGGGGTGCCGGCCATCACACCCTGTTTCTAATGTACTGAAAGGGTGCCCGGCCCTCACACCCCAGGACATGTCACTGAAAGGTGCCCGGACCTCACCCCGGGTCATGGCACTGAAGGGTGCCGGCCCTCACACCCCGGGTCATGTGAAGGGGTGCCCGGCCTCTCACCCAGTTCACAGCACTATAGGGGTGCCCGGCCTTCACACCCCGTTTCATGGCACTGAAAGGGTGCCCAGCCCTCACCCAGTTCATGGCACTGAAGGGGTGCCGGCCTTCACCCTGTTCATGGCACTGAAGGGGTGCTCGGCCCTCACACTCTGGGTCATGGTGCTGGAGGGACCCCAGCCCTCACACCTCAGGACATGTCACTAAAGGGTGCCTGGCCCTCACCCAGGTCATGTGAAGGGGTGCCCGGCCTCACACCCCGGTTCGCACTATAGGGGTTGGCCTTCACACCCCGTTTAATGGCACTGAAAGTGCCCGGCCCTCACACCGGTCATGGCACTGAGGGGTGCCCGGCCTCACACCCCTGTTCATGGCACTGAAGGGTGCCCGTCACACTCTGGGTCATGGTGCTGGAGGGATCCCGGCCTTCACACCTCGGGACATGTCACTAAGGGGTGCCCGGCCCTCACACCCCGGGTCATGTCAATGTACAAGGCCACCCCGGGTCATGGACCTAAGGGGTGCCAGCCCTCACACCCCGATTCATGGCACTGAAGGGGTGCCCGGCCTCAAACCCCGTTCACAGCACTGTAGGGGTGCGGGCCTTCCACCCCTGTTCATGGCACTGAAAGGGAGACCGGCCCTCACACCCGGTTCACAGCACTGGTGGGGTGCCGGGTCTCATCACCCTGTTTCATGGCACTGAAAGGGTGCCCAGCCCTCAGCAGTTCATGACACTGAAGGGGTGCGCGGCCCTCACACCCCAGGTCATGGTGCTGGAGGGTGCCAGCCCTCACACCCAGTCATGTCACTGAAGTGGTGCCCGACCGTCACACCCAGTTCATGTCACTGAATGGGTGTCCGCCTCACCCCGAGCCACCATGGTGCTGGAGGGTGCCAGCCCTCACACCGGGCCATGGTGCTGGAGGGTGCCCGGCCCTCACCTCTCGGGTCATGGTGCTGGAGGGTGCCAGCCCTCACACGGATCATGTCACTGAAGGTCACCAGCCCTCACACCCAGGTTCATGGCAGTGAAGGGTGCCCGGCCCTCACACCCCCGAGGCATGGTGCTGGAGGGTGCCCGGCCCTCACCGGGTCATGTCACTGAAGGGGTGCCCGGCCTCACACACCGGTTCATGGCATAAATCAGGCCAGGCACTCACACCCGATTCAAGGCACTGAAATGGGCAAGCCCCAACACCCGGGTCATGGTGCTGAAGAGGTGCCCGGCCCTCACCCCGATTCATGGCACTGTGGGGGTGCCTGCATCACACCCTGTTTCATGGCACTGAAGGGTGCCCGGCCCTCACACCCGGGACATGTCACTGAAAGGGTTGCCCTGCCCTCACACCCGGGTCATGGTGCTGGAGGGTGCCCAGCCCTCCACACCCCAAGTCATTTCACTGAATTGGTGTCAGCCCTCACACCCGGGCCATGGTGCTGAAGGGGTGCCAGCCCTCACCCGGGTCATTTGAAGGGTGTGCGGCCCTCACACCCCGATTCAAAGCACTGTAAGGGGTGCCCGGCCTTCACCCCGTTTCATGGCACTGAAAGGGTGCCGGCCCTCACCCCAGTTCATGGCACTAAAAGGGTTCCCGGCCCTCACAATCCGGGTCATGGTGCTGGAGGGGTGCCCGGCCTATCCACACCCCGGATCATGTGAGAGGGGTGCCGGCCCTCTGGCAGTTCACACACTGTAAGGGTGCCAGGCATTCACACCCCCGTTTCATGTCACAGGGATGCCCGGCCCACACCACAGGTCATGTCACTGAAGGAGTGACCGGCCCTCAAACCCAGGTTCATGGCACTGAAGGGTGCCCGGCCCTCACACCCCGGGGCATTGTGCTGGAGGGGTGCCCGGCCCCACCCCGATTCATGGCACTAATCGAGACAGGCCCTCACACCCCGATTCATGGCACTGTAGGGGTGCCCGGCCATCACACCCTGTTTCATGGCACTGAAAGGGTGCCCGGCCCTCACCCGGGACATGTCACTGAAAGGGTGCGGACCTCTCACACCCGGGTCATGGCACTGAAGGGTGCCCAGCCTCACACGGGTCATGAAGGGGTGCCCGGCCCTCATGGCAGTTCACAGCACTATAGGTGCCCGGCCTTCACACCGTTTCATGGCACTGAAAGGGTGCCCGGCCCTCACACCCCAGTTCATGGCACTGAAGGGTGCCCGCCCTCAAACCCTGTTCATGGCACTGAAGGGTGCCCAGCCTCACACTCTGGGTCATGGTGCTGGAGGATCTCGGCCCTCACCGGGACATGTCACTAAGGGTGCCGGCCCTCACACGGGTCATGTCGATAAGGGTACACGCCCTCACACCCCGTGTCATGGACCTAAAGGGTGCCCGGCCTCCACCCCGCTTCATGGCACTGAAGGGGTGCCAACCCTCACACCCCGGTTCACAGCACTGGTGGGGTGCCGGCCCTCACACCCTGTTTCATGGCACTGAGGGTGCCCAGCCTCACACCCCAGTTCATGACACTGAAGGTGCGGCCTCACACCCCAGGTCATGGTGCTGGAGGGTGCCCGGCCTCACACAGTGTGTCACTGAAGTGGTGCCCGACCGTCACACCCTAGTTCATGTCACTGAATGGGTGTCGGCCCTCACACACCCAGGCCATGGTGCTGGAGGGTGCCCGCCTCCACCGGGCCATGGTGCTGGAGGGGTGCCCGGCCCTCATTCCGGGTCATGGTGCTGGAGGGTGCCCGCCCTCACACGGGTCATGTCACTGAAGGGTCACTGGCCCTCACACCCAGGTTCATGGCACTGAAGGGTGCCAGCCCCTCATCCAGTTCACTGCACTGTAGGGGTGCCCGGCCCTCACCTCCGGGTCATGGTGCTGGAGGGTGCCCGGCCCTCTCCACCCGGGTCATGTGAAGGATGCCCGGCCCTCACACCCCAGTTCACAACACTGTAGGGTGCCGGGCCTTCACACCCCTTTCATAGCACTGAAAGTGTACCAGCCCTCACACCCTGTTTCATTGGCACTGAAGGGTGCCCAGCTTTCACACGGTTCATGACACTGAAGGTGCGCGGCCCTCCACCCAGGTCATGGTGCTGGAGGGGTGCCCGGCCTCACACACGAGTCATGTCACTGAAGTGGTGCCCGACCGTCACACCCCAGTTCATGTCACTGAATGGGTGTCGGCCCTCACACCCCGGGCCATGGTGCGGAGAGGTGCCCGGCCCTGACACCCAGGTCATGTCATTGAAGGAGTGACCGGGCCTCACCTGGGTTCATGGCAAGAAGGGGTGCCCGCCCCACACCGGGGCATGGTGCTGGAGGTGCTCGGCCCTCACACCCCGGATCATGTCACTGGAAGGGTGCCTGGCCGTCACCCCGGGTCATGTCACTGAATGAGTGTCCGACCCTCACACCGGGACGTGGTGCTGGAGGGTGCCCGGCCTTCACAACCCGGGTCATGGTGCTCATGGGTACCCGGCCCCTCACACCCTGATTCATGGCACTGAAATCGGGCCAGGCCCTCACACCCGGATTCATGCCACTGAAATCAGGCAAGCCAACACCGGGTTATGGTGCTGAAGGGTACCCAGGCCCACACACGTCGATTCATGGCACTGAAATCAGGCCAGGCCCTCAAACCCCGCGTCATGTGAAGGGGTGCCCAGCCTCACACCCAGTTCGCAGCACTGTAGGGGTGCCCGGCCCTCACACCCTGTTTCATGGCACTAAAGGGTGCCGGCCCTCAACCCGGTTCATGTCACTGAATTGGTGTCCAGCCCTCACACCCCAGGCCATGGTGCTGGAGGGGTACCCGCCCTCACCCGGGTCAGGGGCACTAAAGGGTGCCCGGCCATTACACCCGGGTCATGCGAAGGGTGCCAGCCCTCACACCCGGTTCATGTCACTGAAGATAGGCCGGCCCTCACCGGTTCATGGCACTGAAAGGATGCCCGCCATCAAATCCGGGTCATGGTGCTGAAGGGTGCCCGCCCTCACACCCAGGTCATGTGAAGGGGTGCCAGCCCTCACACCCCGGGTCATGTGAAGGGTGCCCGGCCCTCACACCTGGTTACAGCACTGTAGGGTTGCCCGGCCATCACACCCCGTTCAGGGCACTGAAAGCGTGTGGCCCTTACACCCGTGTTCACTGGCACTGAAGGGGTGCCCGGCCCTCACACTCCGGGTCATGGTGCTGAAGGTGCCCGGCCCTCACCCCGGGTCATGTCACTAAGAGGTGCGGCCCTCCTGGGCGCCAGCTCACTGAAGGGGTGCCCGGCCTCACACCCGGTTCATTGGCACTGATGGGGTGCCCGGCCCTCACACCCCGAATCAGGGCGCCGAAGGGTGCCGACCCTCACCCCAGGTCATGCGAAGGGTGCCCGGCCTCACACCCCGGTTTAAAACATTGAGGGGTGCCCGGCCTTCACACCCCGTTCATGGCACTGAAAGGGTGCCCGGCCCTCACACACGGTTCATGGCAGTGAAGATGTGCCGGCCTCACAGTTCATGGCACTGAAGGGTGCCAGCCTCTAATCCAGGTCTATGATGCTGGAGGATGCCCGGCCTTCACACCCCGGGTCATGAAGGGGTGCCCAGCCCTCACCCCGGTTCACAGCACTGTAGGGGTGCCGGGACTTCCACACCCCGTTTCAGGGCACTGAAAGCGTGTGGCCCTTACACCCGTGTTCATGGCACTGAAGGGGTGCCAGCCCTCACACACTCCAGGGTCATGGTGCTGAGGGTGCCGCCCTCACACCCGGGTCATGTCACTAAAGGTGCCCGCCCTCACACCCGGGTCATGTCACTGAAGAAGTGCCAGCCCTCACACCCCGGTTCATCGCACTGATGGGGTGCCCGGCCCTCACACCCCGAATCAGGGCGCCGAAGGGGTGCCCGACCCACCCCGGGTCCATGCGAAGGGGTGCCAGCCCTCACACCCCGGTTTAAAACTGAAGGGTGCCCGGCCTTCACACCCCGTTTCATGGCACTGAAAGGGTGCCGGCCTCACACACCGGTTCATGGCAGTGAAGATGTGCGGGCCTCACACCCAGGTTCATAGCACTGAGGGTGCCCGGCCCTCTAATCCGGGTCATGGTGCTGGAGGATGCCCGGCCTTCACCCCGGGTCATGTGAAGGGGTGCCCGGCCCTCACACCCAGTTCACAGCATTGTAAGGGGTGCCGGGACTTCACACCCCCGTTTCATGGCACTGAAAGGATCGGCCCACACACCCCGGTTCCTAGCACTGGTGGGGTGCCCGGCCCTCACACCCTGTTTCATGGCATAAAGGGTGCCAGCCCTCACACCCCGGTTCATGACACTGAAGGAGTGCGCCGCCCTCACACCGGTCATGGTGCTGGAGGTGCCAGCCCCTCACACACGAGTCATGTCACTGAAGTGGTGCCCGACCGTCACCCCCAGTTCATGTCACTGAATGGGTGTCGGCCCTCACACCCTGGGCCATGGTGCTGGAGGGGGTGCCAGGCCCTCCACCCCGGGTCATGTCACTGAAGGTGACCAGCCCTCACACCCAGGTTCATAGCACTAAAGGTAGCCTGGCCCTCACAACCCAGGGCATGGTGCTGGAGGGTGCCGGCCCTCAACACGGGGCATGGTGCTGAAGGGGTGCCAGCCCTCACACGGGTCATGTCACTGAAGGGTTGCCCGACCGTCACCCGGGTCATGTCACTGAATGGGTGTGTCTGGCCCTCACACCCCGGGGCATGGTGCTGGAGGGTGCCCGGCCCTCACACCCCAGGTCATGTCACTGAAGGGTGCCCGGCCCTCACAGATTCATGGCACTGAAATCGAGACAGGCCCTCACACCCCGATTCATGGCACTGTAGGGGTGCCCGGCCATCACACCCTGTTTCATGGCACTGAAAGGGTGCCCGCCCTCACACCCGGGACATGTCACTGAAAGGGTGCCCGGAACTCGCACCCGGTCATGTGAAGGGGTGCCAGCTCCTCAAACCAGTTCACAGCACTATAGGGTGCCAGCCCCACACCCCGTTTCATGGCACTGAAAGGGTACCCGGCCCTCACACCCAGTTCATGGCACTGAGGGTGCCCGGCCTTCACACCCCTGTTCATGGCACTGAAGGGTGCCCGGCCCTCACACTCTGGGTCATGGTGCTGGAGGATCCCCGGCCCTCACACCTCGGGACATGTCACCTAAAGGGGTGCCTGCCCTCACACCCCGGGTCATGTGAAGGGGTGCCCGGCCCTCACACCGGTTTAAAACATTGTAGGGGTGCCTGGCCTTCACACCCGTTTCATGGCACTGAAAGGGTGCCGGCCCTCACCCCGGTTCGTGGCAGTGAAGATGTGCCCGGGCCTCACCCTGGTTCATGGCACTGAAGGGTGCCCGGCCCTCACAATCCAGGTCATGATGCTGGAGGGATGCCCGGCCTTCACACCCCGGGTCATGTGAAGGGTGCCTGCCTCTAACCCAGTTCACAGCACTGTAGGTGCCAGGCCTTCACCCGTTTGCATGGCACTGAAAGGATCCTGCCCTCACACCCGGTTCACAGCACTGGTGGGGTGCGGCCTTCACCTGTTTCATGGCACTGAAAGGGTGCCCATCCCTCACACCCCGGTTCATGACACTGAAGGGGTGCCGCCCTCACACCCCGGGTCATGGTGCTGGAGGGTGCCCGGCCCTCACACTCTGGGTCATGGTGCTTGAGGGATCCCCGGCCCTCACACCTCCGGGACATGTCACTAAAGGGGTGCCCGGCCCTCACACCCCGGGTCATGTGAAGGGGTGCCCGCCTCACCCGGTTTAAAAACATTGTAGGGGTGGCCGGCCTTCACACGTTTCATGGCACTGAAAGGGGTGCCGGCCCTCCACAGTTCATGGCAGTGAAGATGTGCCCGGGCCTCACACCCTGGTTCATGGCACTGAAGGGTGTGCCCGACCATCACACTCCGGGTCATGGTACTGGAGGGGTGCCGGCCCTCACACCCCGGTTCATGGCAGTGAAGATGTGCCCAGCCCTCACACCCGGTTCATGGCACTGAAGGTGCCCACCTAATCCGGGTCATGGTGCTAGAGGATGCCGGCCTTCACACCACCGGGTCATGTGAAGGGGTGCCCGCGCTCAACCGGTTCACAACTGTCAGAGAGTGCTGGGCCTTCACCCCCGTTCATGGCTCTGAAAGTGCCCGCCCTCACACCGGGTCATGTGACTGGAAGGTGACCGGCCCTCACAGGTTCATGGCACTAAGGGTAGCCCCACACCCGGGGCATGGTGCTGGAGGTGCCAGCCCTCACACCCCGGGGCATGGTGCTGAAGGGTTCCAGCCCTCACCCGGGTCAGGGCACTGAAGGCATGCCTGGCCATTACACGGTTTAAGCATTGTGGGGTGCCTGGCCTTCACACCCCGTTTCATGGCACTGAAGGGTGCCGGCCTCACACCCGGGCCATGGTGCTGGAGAGGTGCCCGGCCCTCACACCGGGCCATGGTGCTGGAGGGGTGCCTGGCCCTCACACTCCGGTTAATGGTGCTGGAGGGTGCCCGGCCCCGCACCCCGGGTCATGTCACTAAAGGGGTGCCCTGCCATGACACCCCGGGTCATGTCACTGAAAAGGTGACCTGGCCCACACACTCAGGTTTATGGCACTGAAGTGCCCGGCCCTCACCCGGGGCATGGTGCTGGAAGGTGCCCGGCCCCACACCCCGGGTCATGTCACTGAAGGGGTGCCTGCCCTCACCCCGATTCATGGCACTGAAATCAAGGAGAGCCCTCACCCGATTCATGGCACTGAAATCGAGCCAAGGCCCAACACCCAGGGTCATAGTGCTGAAGGGGTGCCCGGCCCTCACACCCCGATTCATGGCACTGTAGGGGTGCCAGGCCATCACACCCTGTTTCATGGCACTGAAAGGTGCCAGCCCTCACACCCCAGGACATGTCACTGAAAGGGTGCCAGACCTCACACCTGGGTCTATGGCACTGAAGGATGCCCGTCCTCACACCCCTGGTCATGTGAAGGGGTGCCCGGCCCTCACACCGGTTCACAGCACTATAGGTGCCTGCCTTCACACCCCGTTTCGTGGCACTGAAGGTGCCGTCCCTCACACGGTTCATGGCACTGAAGTGGTGCCAGCCCTCACATCCTGTTCATAGCACTGAAGGGGTGCCCGGCACTCACACCCCGGTTCACGGCACTGGTGGGTGCCCGGTCTTCACACCCGTTCCTTGGCACTGAAAGGGTGCCCGGCCCTCACACTCCGGGTCATGGTGCTGGAGGGTCCCCGGCCCTCTCACCCCGGGTCATGTCACTAAAGAGGTGCCCAGCCTCACTCGGTTCATGGCACTGATGGGTGCCCGGCCCACCACACCCCGAGTCATGGTGCTGAAGGGTGCGGCCCTCACCCGGGCCATGGTGCTGGAGGGTACCGGCCCTCACACCCCGGGTCAGGGCACTGAAGCGTGCCAGCCATTACACCCCGGGTCATGTGAAGGGATGCCCGGCACTCACCCCAGTTTCATAACATTGTAGGGGTGCCTGCACTCACACCCAGTGTCATGGCACTGAAGGGGTGCCTGGGCCTCACCCGGGTCATGGCACTGAAGGGGAGCCCGGCCCTCACTCCACGGTTCATGGCACTGATGGGGTGCCGGCCTCCACACCCAGGTCATGAAGGGGTGCCCGGCCCTCCGGGTCGTGTGAAGGGGTGCCTGGCCCTCACACCCTGGTTCAGCACTGTAGGGGTGCCCGGACTTCCACCCGTTTCAGGGCACTGAAAGGGTCCCCCTGCCCTCACACCCCAGGTTATGTCACTAAGGGTGCCCGTCCCTCACTCCCCAGGTCATGTCACTGAAGGGGTGCCCGGCCTCACACCCCGGTTCATGGCACTGATGGAGCCTGACCTCACACCGAGTCATGGTGCTGAAGGGGTGCCGCACCTCCACGGGTCATGTGAAGAGGTGCCCGGCCCTCACACCCCGGTTCAAAGCACTGTAGGGTGCCCGGCCTTCACCCGTTTCATGGCACTAAAGGGTGCCCGGCCTCACAGTTCATGGCACAGATTGCCCGGCCCTCACACCCGGTTCATGGCACTGAAGGTGTGCCCAGCCTCACAATCCGGTTATGGTGCTGGAGGGATGCCCGGCCTTCACACACGGGTCATATGAAGGGGGTGCCCGGCCCTCTAACCCGGTTCAAGCTGTGAGTGCCGAGCCTTCACACCCCGTTCATGGCTCTGAAAGGGTGCCTGGCCCTCACACCCGGGTCATGTCACTGAAGGTGGTGCCCGGCCGTCACACCGGGTCATGGTGCTGATGGGGTGCCTGGCCCTCACACCCCGATTCATGGCGTAAATCAGCCAGGCCTCACACCTCGATTCATGGCACTGAAATCGAGCCAAGCCCAACACCCCGGGTCATTGCTGAAGGGTGCCCGGCCCTCACACGCCGATTCATGGCACTGAAATCGAGCCAGGCCCTCAAACCCAGCGTCATGTGAAGGGGTGCCCGGCCCTCACACCCCGTTCGCAGTACTGTAAAGGGGTGCCCGCCCTCACCCTGTTTCATGGCACTAAAGGTGCCCGGCCCTCACACCGGTTCATATCCTGAATTGGTGTCCAGCTATTACACCGGTGCATGTGAAGGGGTGCCCGGCCTCACACCCAGGTTCATAACACTGAAGGGGTGACCTGCACTCACACCCCGTTTTATGGCACTGAAAGGGTGCCTGGCGCCACACCCGTGATATGGACCTAAGGGTGCCGGCCCTCACCCGCTTCATGGCACTGAAGGGTGCCCGGCCCTCACACTCCGGGTCATGGTGCTGGAGGGTGCCCGGCCCCTATACACCCGGGTCATGTTACGAAGGGTGCCGGCCCTGACACCCGGGTCATGTCACTGGAAAGGTGACCGACACCTCAGGTTTCATGGCACTGAAGGGGTGCCGGCCCTCACACCCCGGGCATGGTGGTGCTGGAGGGTGCGGCCCTCACACCCGGTCATGTCACTGAAGGGTGCGGCCCTCTCTGATTCATGGCACTGAAATCAAGACAGGCCCTCACACCCCGATTCATGGCACTGAAATCGAGCCAAGGCCAACACCCAGGGTCATAGTGCTGAAGGGGTGCCTGGCCCTCACCCCGATTCGCACTGTAGGGGTGCCCGGCCATCACACCTGTTTCATGGCACTGAAAGGGTGCCCGGCCTCACACCCGGGACATGTCACTGAAAGGGTGCCCAGACCTCACACCCTGGGTCATGGCACTGAAGGGGTGCCCATTTCCACCCCGGGTCATGTGAAGGGGTGCCCGGCCTCACACCCCGGTTCACAGCACTATAGGGGTGCCCGGCCTTCACACCCGTTTCATGGCACTGAAAGGGTGCCCGTCCCTCCCCGGTTCATGGCACTGAAGTGGTGCCTGCCCTCACATCCCTGTTCATAGCACTGAAGGGGGTGCCCGGCACTCACACCCCGGTTCACGGCACTGGTGGGGTGCCCTGTCTTCACACCCGTTTCATGGCACTGAAAGGGTGCAGCCCCTCACACTCCGGGTCATGGTGCTGGAGGGTCCCCGGCCCTCACCCCGGGTCTATCACTAAGGGTGCCCGGCCCTCACTCCCCGGTTCATGGCACTGATGGGGTGCCCGGCCCTCACACCCAGTCATGGTGCTGAAGGTGCCCGGCACTCACACCCGGTCATGTGAAGGGTGCCCGGCCCCACAACCCGGTTCAAAGCACTGTAGGGGTGCCCGGCCTTCACCCCGTTTCATGGCACTAAAAGGGTGCCGGCCCTCACCCGGTTCATGGCACTGAAGATGTGCCCGGCCCTCACCCGCGGTTCATGGCACTGAAGGTGTGCGCAGCCCTCACAATCCGGGTTATGGTGCTGGAGGGATGCCCGGCCTTCAGGGTCATATGAAGGGTGCCGGCCCTCACAACCCGGTTCACAGCTGTAGGTGCCGAGCCTTCACACCCCGTTTCATGGCTCTTCAAAGGGTGCCTGGCCCTCACACCCGGGTCATGTCACGAAAGGGGTGCCCGGCCTCACACCCGGGGCATGGTGCTGGAGGGTGCCTGGCACTCATACGGTATGTACTGAAGTGGTGCCCGGCCGTCACACCGGGTCATGGTGCTGAAGGGGTGCCCGGCCCTCACACTCCGATTCATGGCACTGAAATCGAGCCAGGCCCTCAAACCCAGCGTCATGTGAAGGGGTGCGGCCTCACCCCAGTTCTCCCAGCACTGTAGGGTGCCCCGCCGCCCTCACACCCTGTTTCATGGCACTAAAGGTGCCCGGCCCTCACACCCGGTTCATATCACTGAATTGGTGTCCAGCTATTACACCGGGTCATGTGAAGGGGTGCCCAGCCCTCACACCCAGGTTCATAACACTGAAGGGTGACCTGCACTCACACCGTTTTATGGCACTGAAGGGTTGCGGGCCTCACACCCCGTGTTATGGACCTAAAGGGGTGCCGGCCTCCCCATCCCTTCATGGCACTGAAGGGGTGCCTGCCCTCACACCCCCGGTTTCACAGCTCTGAAGGGTGCCTGGCCCTCACACTCCGGGTCATGGTGCTGGAGGTGCCCGGCCTAGCACCCGGGTCATGTTACGAAAGGGGTGCAGCCTGACACCCCAGGTCATGTCACTGAAGAAGTGACTGGCCCTCACACCCAGGTTTGCAGCAATGTAGGGGTCCCAGGGCCACACAACCTGTTTCATGGCCTCACACCGGTTCATGACACTGAAGGGGTGTGGCCTCACACCCCGGGGCATGTGCTTGCTGAAGGGGTGACCGCCCTCACACCCTGGCCCTCACACCCCTGGCTCATGTCACGAAGGGGTGCCCGACCGTCACACCCCCGGGTCATAAAGCCACTGAATGGGTGTCCGGCCCTCACACCCCGGTCCATGGTGCTGGAGGGGGTGCCCTGCCCTCACACCCGGAGCCATGGTGCTGGAGGGGTGCCTGGCCCCCACACCTGGGTCATGGTGCTGAGGAGGCCCGCCCCCACACCCCGGGGTCATGTCACTGAAGGAGTGACCGACCTCACACCCAGGTCTTGCGGCACCAAAGGGGTGCCTGGCCCTCACACCCTGCATTGTGCTGGAGGGGTGCCTCACACCCGGGTCATGTCACGAAGGTGCCACCCTCACACCCCTGGATTCATGGCACTAGGGGTGCCTGGCCTTCACACCCTGTTTCATGGCACTGGAAGGGTGCCCGCCTCACACACCGGACATGTCACTGAAAGGGTGCCCGGGTCTCAAACCCCTGGGTCATGTCACTGAAGGATGCCCGGCCCTCACACTCCGGGTCATGTCACTAAAGGGGTGCCCGGCCCTCACTTCGATGGTCAAGTGTCACTGAAGGGGTGCCTGGCCTCACACCCCTGGTTCACGGCACTGATGGGGTGCCCGCCCTACACCCCGAAATATGGTGCTGAAGAGGTGCCCAACCTCACACCCCGGTCTGGCCACTGAAGGGGTGCCTGGCCCTCACACCCCGGGCATGGTGCTGGCGTGCCTGGCCTCATTATTCCCGGTCATGTCACTCGAATGGGTGTCCGGCCCTCACACCCTGGGACATGGTGCTGAGAGGTGTCACCACACCTCGTGCCATGGTGCTGGAGGTGCCTGGCCCTCACACTCCGGGTCATGGTGCTGGTGGGTGCTCCGGTCTGCACCCCGGGTCATGTCACTGTAAGGGTGCCCGGCCCTCACACCCGTGTTACGTTTTTAAGTGTAGGAAAGGGCTTTTACCGTGAGAACTCGGATACCTTCATACTGGTTACTCACCCAAGAGATTATGGTGTATCACTGCAGAATTTTTTGCTCTGCTTCCGGCACTCAATGCTATGTACTTGGATAAAATGATGATTTAGTGGAATTCCACTAACTTCCAACATCCATTCAGTTATTGGTTATACTTTTGTCATAACTAATGAGTCATTACCCTTGGTAATAACGATAATAGAGGATCACAGATACGGGCAGATGATTGCACTTACGTTTATTTGGCACAATTCATACACTACCCTATAATTTGCATGGATAGTCTAGTCACTCACATTCACGCCACAGTACCGTAAGTTATAAGGGAGAGTTTGTCAACCTGCGAATTAATCATTTAGATCTATTAGCCGGCCTGGAGTGTTTTGTAGCAAACAGACCAACATGATAACTTTACAGGATGTGTTAACTTGTCGCTGACTTAACAAAAAATCTCGGGATTTGCACACAGACCAGTAGCACTAGTAGGACTGTATGGCCCCTAATCTTGGTGTCCGCGGAGCAGGAGGTTCTTCAACCCAAGGCTCCAAAGCCCACTGGCTAAATTTGCTTTTTGAGGCGTGTGAAGTGATGAACAGTACACTGTCTCTCACTGGCTGGCCACCCCCCCTACATGTCCCAGTTATGGGCTGGCCGGGTGCCTTATCTTTAACAAACAACATTTGGGCGGGTTGTGCTGAGGCTCCAACGCAAACCCATGACACCCTGCTTCATGGCATTGAAGATAGTGCCCCGGCCTCACACCCCGGCTTGAGGCACTGAAGGTGCCAGGCCCTCACACCTGCGTCATGGTGCTGGAGGGATCCCGGCCCTCAGCACTCCAAGGTCATGTCAACAAGTGTGCACGGCCCTCACACCTGGGTCATGAGGCTGAGGGGTGCCCGCCCTCACACCCCTGTTCACAGCACTGTAGGGGTGCCGCCTTCATCCCTGTTTCATGGCACTGAAAGGTGCCTGGCCTCACACCCCTGGCCCAGGCACCGAAGATGTGCCTGGCCCTCACACCCCGGTTCATAGTGCACTGAAGGATGCCTGGCCTCACACTCCAGGTCATGGTACTGATGGGTGCCCGCCCGCCACCTCGATTCACAGCACTATAGGGGTGCCTGGCTCACACCCATTTCAGCACTGAAAGGGGTGGCTGGCCCTCACACCCCGGTTCATGGCACTGAAGGGGTGCCTGACCTCACACCTGTGTTCATGGCACTGGAAGGGGTGCGTGCGTGGGCCCTCACACCCGGGTCATGGTGCTGAGGTCCTGGCCCTCACACCCCGGGTCACGTCACAAGGGGTGCCTGGCCCTCACTCCCCGGGCTGCCGAGGGTGCCTGGCCTCACACCCCGGTTCATGGCACTTTGGGGTGCCCGCCCTCACACCCCTGAGTCTTGGTGCTGAGGACCCCTGCCCTCACACCCTGGGACATGTCACTAAAGTGGTGCCCGCGGCCCTCACACCCCGGTTCATGTCAATAAGGTGCACGGCCCTCACACTCCGGGTCATGGTGATGGAGTGGTGCCGGCCTTGGCACCCCGTGTCATGTCACTAAAGGGGTGCCGGCCCTGACACCCAGGTCATGTCATTGAATAGTGACCGGCCCTCACACCAGGTTCATGGCACTGAAGGTGCCGGCCCTCACACCGGGTCATGTCACTGAAGGGGTGCCGGCCGTCACACCCGGTCGTCATTCACTGAATGGTGTCCGGCCGTACACCCCGGGACATGGTGCTGGAGGGTGCCCGGCCTTCACACCCCGGGTCATGGTGCTGATGGGGTACCCGGCCCTCACACCCCATTCATGGCACAAAGTCAGGCAGGCTCACCCCGATTCATGGCACTGAAATCGGCCCAAGCACCAACACCCGGGTCATGGTGCTGAAGGTGCCAGGCTCACACCCCTGATTCATAGCACTGAAATCGAGCCCGGCACTCAAACCCCGTCATATGAAGGTGCCAGGCCCTCACACCCAGGTTCGCAGCACTGTAGGGGTACCCGGCCCTCACACGGTTCAGGCAGAAGGGTGCCCGGCCTTACACCAGTTCATAACACTGTAGGGGTGCCCGGCCCTCACACCTCAGTTCATGGCACTGAAGGGGTGCCCGGCCTCACCCGTGTTCATGGGACTGAAAGGGTGCCCGGCCTTCACTCTCCGGGTCATGGTGCTGGAGGTTCGGCCCTCACCCGGGTCATGTTAACTGAGGAGGTGCCCGGCCCTCATTCCCAGGTCATGTCACTGAAGGGGTGTCCGGCCTCACACCCCGGTTCATGGCACTGATGGGGTGCCGGCCCTCACCCCGAGTCATGGTGCTGAAGGGGTGCCCGGCCCTCACACCCCGGTTCATGGCACTGAAGGGGTGCCCTGCACTCCTCGGGTCATGGTGCAAGGCCAGCCCTCACACCCCAGGTCATGTCAACAAAGAGGTGCGACTCGGGTCATGTCACTGAAGGGTGCCCGGCCCTCACACCCCGGTTACAACACTGTAGGGTGCAGCCTTCACACCCTGTTTCCTTGGCACTGAAAGGGTGCCCGCCCCTCACACCCAGGACATGTCACTGAAGGTGCCCGACCTCACACAGGTGATGTCACTAAAGGATGTCCGCCCCTCACACTCCGGTCATGGTGCTGGAGGGTCCCAGCCCTCACACCCCGGGTCATGTCACTAAAGGGTGCCCCGCCCTCACTCCGCGGGTCATGTCACTGAATTGGTGTCGGCCTCACACCCGGGTCATGTCAAAAAACGGGTGCCCGGCCTCACTCCGCGGGTCATGTCACTGAAGTGGTGCCCGGCCCTCACACCCCGGTTCATGGCACTGATGGGGTGCCCGGCCCTCACACCCAGTCATGGTGCTGAAGGGGTGCCAGCCCTCACACCCGGGTCATGTGAAGGGTGCGCCCCTCACACCCCGGTTCACAGCACTGTAGGGGGTGCCGCGCCTTACACCCTGTTTCATGGCACTGAAAGGGGCGCCGACCCTCAACCCGGTTCATGGAACTGAAGGGGTGCCAGCCCTCACACCCCTGTTCATAGCACTAAAGGGGTGCTGCGGCACTCACACCCGGTCATGAACCTAAAGGGTGCCAGCCCTCACACCCCGCTTCATGGCACTGAAGGGGTGCCCGGCCGTCACACCCCTGGGTCATGTCACTGAATGGGTGTCCGGCCCTCACCCGGGACATGGTGCTGGAGGGTGCCCGGCCTTCACGGGCATGGTGCTGATGGGGTGCCCGGCCTCCACGCCAATTCACGGCACTGAAATCGAGCCAGGCCCTCAAACTCTGCGTCATGTGAAGGGTGCCGGCCTCACATCCGGTTCGCCAGCACTCTAGGGGTGCCCGGCCCTCACACCCTGTTTCTTGGCACTAAAGGGTGCCCGGCCTTCACCGCGGGTCATGTCACTGAACGGGTGCCGGCCCTTACACCCGATTCATGGCACTGATATCGAGCCAGGCCCTCACCCCGATTCATGGCACTGAAATCAGGCAAGCTCCAACACCCCGGGTCATGGTGCTAAAGGGGTGCCCGGCCCTCACACCCCGATTCATGGCACTGTAGGGGTGCCCGGCCTCACCTGTTTCATGGCACTGAAAGGGGTGCCCGGCCCTCACACCCGGGACATGTCACTGAAAGGGTGCCCGGCCCTCACACCCCGGGTCATGTCACTGAAGGATGCCCGGTCCTCACACTCGGGTCATGGTGCTGGAGGGTGCCGGCCCTCACACCCGGGTTCACGGCACTGATGGGGTGCCCGGTCTTCACACCCGTTTCATGGCACTGAGGGTGCCCGGCCCTCACCCGGTTCATGGCATTGAAGATGTGCCCGGCCCTCACACACCGGTTCATGGCACTGAAGGGGTGCCCGCCTAATCCGGGTCATGGTGCTAGAGGATGCCCGCCTTCACACCGGGTCATGTGAAGGGGTGCCCGGCGCTCCTAGCCGGTTCACAGCACTGTAGGGGTGCCGGGCCTTCACACCCGTTCATGGCTCTGAAGGGTGCCCGGCCCTCACACCCCGGTACATGGCACTGAAGGGGTGCCCTGCCTCACACCCCGTGTCATGGCACTGAAGGGGAGCCGGCCCTCACTCCCCGGTTCATGGCACTGATAGGGTGCCGGCCCTCACACCCCGAGTCATGGTGCTGAAGGGGTGCCAGCCTCACACCCCAGGTCATGTGAAGGGGTGCCCGGCCCTCACACCCCGAGTCATGTGAAGGGGTGCCCGGCCCACGCCCGGTTCAGAGCACTTTAGGGTGCCCTCCTTCACACCGTTCATGGCACTGAAAGGATGCCCAGCCCTCACACCCCGGTACATGGCACTGAAGATGTGCTGACCCTCACACCCCGGTTCATGGCACTGAAGGGGTGCCCGGCCCTCACAATCCGGGTCATGGTGCTGGATGGATGCCCGGCCTTCACACCCCGGGTCATGTGAAGGGGTGCCCGGCCCTCACCCGGTTCAGCACTGTAGGTGTGCCGGACCTTCACACCCCGTTTCATGGCTCTGAAAGGATGCCCGGCCCTCACATCCCTGGTCATGTCACGAAAGGTGCCCGGCCCTGACACCCGGTCATGTCACTGAGTGACCGGCCCTCACACCTTCATGGCACTGAAGGGGTGCCCGGCCCTCACACCCGGGGAAGGGTGCTGGAGGGTGCCAGCCCCTCGCACCCCGGGCATGGTGCTGAAGGGTGCCAGCCCTCACACCCGGGTCATGTCACTGAAGGGTGCCGACCGTCACACCCCGGTCATGTCACTGAATGGGTGTCCGGCCCTCACACACCGCGCCATGGTGCTGGAGGGGTGCCCGGCCCTCACACTCCGGCTAATGGTGCTTGAGTGGTGCCGGTTCACGCACCCTGGGTCAGGTCACTAAAGGGGGTGCCCGGCCCTGACACGGGTCATGTCACTGAAGGAGTGACCGGCCCTCACACCCAGGTTCATGTCACTGAGGGGTGCGGCCCACACCACGGGGCATGGTGCTGGAAGGGTGGCCGGCCCTCATACCCCTGGGTCATGTCACTGAAGTGGTGCCCGGCCCTCACACCCGATTCATGGCACTGAAATCGAGCTAGGCCCTCACACCCTGATTCATGGCACTGAAATCGAGCCAAGCCCCAACACCCAGGGTCATGGTGCTGAAGGGTGCCCGGCCCTCACACCCCGGGTCATGTCACTAAAGGGGTGCCCGGCCCTCACTCCGAGGTCCTGTCACTGAAGGGGTGCCTGGCCCTCACACGGTTCGTGGCACTTTGGGGTGCCCGGCCTCACACCCCAGTCATGGTGCTGAAGGGGTGCCCAGCCCTCACACCCGGGTCATGTGAAGGGTGCCCGCCCTCACACTCCGGGTCATAGTACTGGGGGTGCCCGGCCCTCACACCCGGTTCACAGCACTGTAGGGGGTGCCGGCCTTCCACACCCGTTTCAGGGCAGTGAAAGGGTGCCGCCCTCCACCGGATCATGGCACTGAAGGGGTGCCCGACCTCACCCGTGTTCATGGCACTGAAGGGTGCGTGGCCCTCACACTCCGGGCCTTGGTGCTGGAGGGGTCCCGGCCCTCACCCCGGGTCATGTCACTAAAGTGGTGCCGGCCCTCACTCCCCGGGTCATGTCACTGAAGGCCCGGCCCTCACACCCCGGTTCATGGCACTGATGGGGTGCCCGGCCTCTAACCCGAGTCATGGTGCTGTAGGGTGCCCTGCCCTCACACCCGGGTCATGTGAAGGGGTGCCCGGCCTTCACACCGCGCGTCATGGCAGTGAAAGGGTGCCCGGCGCTCACACCCCGGATCATGGCACTGAAGGGGTGCCTGGCCCTCACACCCCTGTTCATGGCACTGAAGGGGTGCCCGGCCCTCACACTCCGGTCATGGTGCTGGAGGGATCGGTCCTCACACCGGGTCATGTCACTAAAGGGGTGGCCCTCACACCCCGGGTCATGTCAATAAGGGTGCACGGCCCTCACACCCCGGGTCATGGACCTAAAGGGGTGGCCGGCCCTCACACCCCTATTCATGGCACTGAAGGGGTGCCAGGCCCTCATACCCAGTTCACAGCACTGTAGGGGTGCCCGGCCCTCACCTCCGGGTCATGGTGCTGGAGGGTGCCCGGCCCTCACCCAGGGTTCATGTGAAGGGTGCCCGCCCTCACACCCCGGTTCACAGCACTGTAGGGGTGCGGGCCTTCACACCGTTTCATGGCACTGAAAGGGTGCCCGGCCCTCACACCCCTGTTCATGGCACTGAGGGGGCGCACGGCCCTCACACTACGGGTCATGGTGCTGTAGGGGTGCCCGCCTTCACACCCCGGGTCATGTCACTGAAGGGGTGCCGCCCTCACCCCGATTCATGGCACTGAAATGAGCCAGGCCCTCACCCCGATTCATGGCACTGAAATCGAGCCAAGCCCTAACACCCCATGGTGCTAAGGGTGCCTGCCCTCACACCCCGATTCATGGCACTGTAGGGGTGCCCGGCATTCACACCCTGTTTCATGGCACTGAAAGGGTGCCCGGCTCTCACACCCCGGGACATGTCACTGAAAGGGTGCCCGGCCCTCACACCCCGGGTCATGTCACTGAAGGGATGCCCGTTCCTCAAACTCCGGGTCATGGTGCTGGAGGGGTGCCCGGCCCTCACACCCCGGTTCACGGCACTGATGGGGTGCCCGGTCTTCACATCCCGTTTCATGGCACTGAAGGGTGCCCGGACCTCACACCCCGGTTCATGGCATTGAAGGGGTGCCCGGCCCTCACACCCCGATTCATGGCATTGAAGGGGTGCCCGGCCCTCACATCCCTGTTCATGGCACTGAAAGGGTGCCAGGCCCTCACACTCCGCGTCATGGTGCTGGAGGGATCCTGGCCTCATACCGGGTCATGTCAATAAGGGTGCAAAGCCCTCACACCGGGTAATGGACCTAAAGGGTGCCCGGCTAACACCCTGATTCATGGCACTGAAGGGGTGCCGGCCTCACACCCCGGTTCATGGCACTAAAGATGTGCAAGGCCCTCCCCGGTTCATGGCACTGAAGGGTGCCGACCCTCACCTCCGGGTCATGGTACTGGAGGGGTGCCCGGCCCTCACACCCGGGTCATGGTGCTGGAGAGTCGGCCCTCATACCGGGTTATGTCACTAAGGGGTGCCTGGCCCTCACCCCCGGGTCATGTCACTGAAGGGTGCCCGTCCTCACACCCCGGTTCATGGCACTGTTGGGGTGCCCGGCCCTCCACACCCCGAGTCATGGTGCTGAAGGGTTGCCCGGCCCTCACACCCCAGGTCATGTGAAGGGGTGCCGGGCCCTCACACCCAGTTCACAGCACTGGGAGCCTGGTTTCACCCCTGTTTCATGGCACTGAAAGAGCCCGGCACTCACACGGTTCATGGCACTGAAGGGGTGCCCGGCCCTCACACCCCTGTTCATGGCACTGAAAGGAGCCGGCCCTCACACTACGGGTCATGGTGCTGGAGGATCCCCTGCCCTCACACCCGGGGTCATGTCACTAAGGGGTGCCGGCCCTCACACCCCGGGTCATGTCAATAAGGGGCATGGCCCTCAGACCCCAGGTCCTGGACCTAAAGGGGTGCCGGCTCTCACTCCCCGATTCATGGCAGTGAACGGGTGCCCGACCCACACCCCGGTTCACTGCAATGTAGGGGTGCCGGCTCTCACACCGGCCATGTGAGAGGGTGCCCGGCCCTCACACCCGGGTCACAGCACTGTAGGGGTGCCGGGCCTTCACACCCGTTTCATGGCACTGAAAGGGTGCCGGGCCTCACACCCCGTTCATGGCATTGAAGATGTGCCCGGCCCTCACACACCAGTTCTTGGCACTGAAGGGGTGCGGGCCCTCACACTCCGGGTCATGGTGCTGAGGGTGCCCGGCCCTGGCACCCCGGGTCATCGCCCTAAGGGGTGCCTGTCCCTGACACCCCGGGTCATGGCACTGAATGGGTGTCCGGCCCTCTCACACCACGGGACATGGTGCTGGAGGGTGCTCGGCCTTCACACCCGGGTCATGGTGCTCATGGGGTACCGGCCCTCACACCCCGATTCATGGCACTGAAATCGAGCCAGGCCCTCACACCCCGATTCATGGCACTGAAATCGAGCCAAGCCCCAACACCCCGGTTCATGGTGCTGAAGGGGTGCCCGGCCCTCACACCCCGATTCATGGCACTGAAATCGAGCCAGGCCCTCAAACCCCGCGTCATATGAAGGGGTGCCCGGCCCTCACACCCCGGTTCGCAGCACTGTAGGGGTGCCCGGCCTCCACCCTGTTTCATGGCTCTGAAAGGGTGCCCGGCCCTTACACCCGGTTCATGTCGCTGAATTGGTGTCCGGCTCCGGGCCATGGTGCTGGAGGGGTATCCGGCCTTCACACCCTGTTTCATGGCACTGAAAGGGTGCCCGGCCCTCACACCCCGGGTCATGTCACTGAAGGGATGCCCGGCCCTAACACTCCGGGTCATGGAGCTGGAGGGGTCCCCGGCCTTCACACCCCGGGTCATGTCACTAAAGCGGTGCCCGGCCCTCACTCCGCGGGTCATGTCACTGAAGGGATGCCCGGCCCTCACACCCGTTCACGGCACTGATGGGGTGCCTGGCCCTCACCCGAGTCATGGTGCTGAAGGGGTGCCCAGCCCTCACACCCCGGTTCAAGACACTGAAGGGGTGCCCGGCCCCTCACACCCCGGCTCATGTCACTGAAGGTGCCGGTCCTCACTCAGGGTCATGGTGCTGGAGGGGTGCCGGCCCTCACACCCCGGGTCATGTCACTGAAGGATGCCGGTCCTCACACTCCGGGTCATTGTGCTGGAGGGTGCCCCTCACACCCGGGTTCACGGCACTGATGGGGTGCCGGTCTTCACATCCCGTTTCATGGCACTGAAAGGGTGCGGCCTCACTCCCCGTTCATGGCATTGAAGGGTGCCCGGCCCTCACATCCCTGTACATGGCACTGAAAGGGTGCCAGGCCCTCACACTCGCGTCATGGTGCTGGAGGGATCCTCGGCCCTCACACCCGATTCATGACACTGTATGGGTGCCCGGCCTTCACACCCTGTTTCATGGCACTGAAAGGGTGCCCGGCCCTCACACTCCGGGACATGTCACTGAAAGGGTGCCCGGCCTCACACCCGGTCATGTCACTGAGAGGGATGCCGGTCCTCACACTCCGGGTCATGGTGCTGGAGGGTGCCCGGCCCTCACACCCTGGTTCACGGCACCGATGGGGTGCGGACTTCCACCCCGTTCCATGGCACTGAAAGGGTGCCCGGCCCTCACACCCCGGTTCATGGCACTAAAGATGTGCCCGGCCCTCACACCCGGGTCATGGTGCTGGAGAGTCCCGGCCATCACAACCGGGTCATGTCACTAAAGGGGTGCCCGTCCCTCACACCCCAGTTCATGGCACTGTTGGGGTGCCCAGCCCTCACCCGAGTCATGGTGCTAAGGGGTGTCCGGCCTTCACACCCCGGTCATGTGAAGGGGTGCCCGCCTCACACCCCGGTTCACAGCACTGTAGGGGTGCCCGGCCTTCACACCCCGTTTCATGGCACTGAAAGGGTGCCCGGCCCTCACACCCCGGTTCATGGCACTGAAGGGGTGCCCGGCCCTCCACCCCTGTTCATGGCACTGAAGGGGTGCCTGGCCCTCACACTCCGGTCATGGTGCTGGAGGGATCCCCGGCCCTCACACCCCGGTTCATGTCACTAAAGGGTGCCCGGCCCTCACACGCCGGGTCATGTCAATAAGTTGGGCACGGCCCTCACACCCCGGGTCATGGACAAGGGTGCCTGGCCCTCACTCCTCGATTCATGGCACTGAACGGGTGCCCGACCCTCACACCCCGGTTCACAGCAATGTAGGGGTTCGGCTCTCACACTCCGGGTCATGGTGCTGGAGGGTGCCAGCCCTCACACCCCGGTCATGGGAGGGTGCCGGCCCTCACACCCCGGTCATGTGGGGGTGCCCGGCCCCTCACCCCGGTTCACAGCACTGTAGGGGTGCGGCCTTCACACCCCGTTTCATGGCACTGAAAGTGCCGGGCCTCACAACCCGTTTCATGGCATTGAAGATGTGCCGGCCCTCACACCCGGTTCATGGCACTGAAGGGTGCCCGGCCCTCACACTCCGGGTCATGGTGCTGAGGGGTGCCCGGCCCTGGCACCCGGGTCATGTCACTAAAGGGGGTGCCTGGCCCTGACACGGGACATGTCATTGAATAGTGACCGGCCCTCACACGGGGCATGGTGCTGGAGGGTGCCCGGCCGTCAAACCCGGGTCATGTCACTGAATGGGTGTCCGGCCCTCACACCCCGGACATGGTGCTGGAGGGTGCCGGCCTTCACACCCCGGGTCATGGTGCTCATGGGTACCCGGCCCTCACCCGATTCATGGCACTGAAATCGAGCCAGGCCCTCACACCCCGATTCATGGCAATGAAAACGAGCCAAGCCCCAACACCCCAGGTCATGGTGCTGAAGGGTGCCCGGCCCTCACTCCCGATTCATGGCACTGAAATCGAGCCAGGCCCTCAAACCCCGCGTCATATGAAGGGGTGCCGGGCCTCACACCCCGGTTCGCAGCACTGTAGGGGTGCCGGCCCTCACACCCTGTTTCATGGGACTGAAAGGGTGCCTGGCCCTCACACCCCGGTTCATGTCACTGATGGTGTCCGGCCCTCACACCCCGTTTCACATGGCACTGAAGGGGTGTCCGGCCCCACCCCGGTTCATAACACTCTGGTGCCCTGCCCTCACACCCGTTTCATGGCACTGAAGGGGTGCCCGGCCCTCACACCCGAGTCATGGTGCTCAAGGAGCCCGGCCCTCACACCCCAGGTCATGTGAAGGGGTGCCCGGCCTCACACCCAGGGTCATGTAGGGGTGCCCGGCTCACACCCTAGTTCACAGCACTGGGGGTGCCCGGCTCACACCCCGTTTCAGGGCACTGAAAGGGTGCCCGTCCTCACACCCCGGTTCATGGCACTGAAGGGGTGCCCGGCCTCACACCCGTGTTCATGGCACTGATAGGGTACCCGGCCTCACACTCCGGGTCATGGTGCTGGAGGGGTCCCCAGCCCTATACCCGGGTCATGTCACTAAGGAGGTGCCCGGCCCTCACTCACCGGGGTCATGTCACTGAAGGGGTGCCCGGCCTCACACTCAGGTTCATGGCACTGATGGGGTGCCCGGCCTTCACACCCCGAGTCATGGTGCTCAAGTGCCCGGCACTCACACCCTGGGTCATGTGAAGGGGTGCCTGGCCTCACACCCCGGGCATGTGAAGGGGTGCCCGGCCTCACACCCTAGTTCACAGCACAGGGTGCCCGGCTCACACCCCTGTTTCAGGGCACTGAAAGGGTGCCCGCCACACCCCGGTTCATGGCACTGGTGCCCGGCCTCACACCCGTGTTCATGGCACTGATGGGGTACCCGGCCCTCACACCCGGGTCATGGTGCTGAGGGGTCCCTGGCCCCTATACCCGGGTCATGTCACTAAGGAGCCCGGCCCTCACTCCCCGGGTCATGTCACTGAAGGTGCCTGGCCTCACACTCAGGTTCATGGCACTGATGGGGTGCCCGGCCTCACACCCCGAGTCATGGTGCTCAAGGGTGCCCGGCCTCACACCCTGGGTCATGTGAAGGTGCCCGGCCTCACACCCCGGTTCACAGCACTGGCGTGCCGGCCTTCCACCCCGTTTCATGGCTCTGAAAGGTTGCCCGGCCCTCACACCCTGGTTCATGGCATTGAAGATAAGCCCGGCCCTCACAACCCGGTTCATGGCACTGAAGGGGTGCCCGGCCCCACACTCTGGGTCATGGTGCGGAGGGGTGCCCGGCCCTGGCACCCCGGGTCATGTCACGAATGGCGTGCCTGACCCTGACACCGGGTCATGTCACTGAAGGAGTGACCAGGCCCACACCCAGGTTCATGGCACTAAAGGGGTGCCCGGCCTCACACCCCGGGGCATGGTGCTGAGGGTGACCGGTCCTCACACCCCGGGTCATGTCATTGAAGTGCCCGGCCCTCACACCCCGGTTCATGGCACTGAAGATTTGCCCGGCCCTCACACCCCGTTCATGGCACTGAAAGGGTGCCTGGCCCTCACACTCCGGGTCATGGTACTGAGGGTGCCTGGCCCCTCACACCCCGGGTCATGTGAAGGGGTGCCCGGCCTCACACCCCGGTTCTAGCACTAGTGCTCACACCTGTTTCATGGCACTGGAAGGGTTCACACCCCTGCTTCATGACACTGAAGGGGTTCCCGGCCCACACCCCGAGTCATGGTACTGAAGGGGTGCCCGGCCTCATACTCCGGGTCATGGTACTGGAGGGGTACCCGGCCTCACACCCAGGGACATGTCACTGAAGTGGTGCCCAGCCATCACACCCCGGGTCATGTCACTGAATTGGTGTCTGGCCCCCACACCCGGGCCATGGTGCTGGATTGGTGTCCGCTTTCACTTCCGGTCAGGGCACTGAAGGGGTGCCAGCCCTTACCCGGGTCATGTGATGGGGTGCCCGGCCCTCACACCCCGGTTCATAACACTGTAGGGGTGCCTTGCCCTCACACCGGTCATGGTGCTGCAGGGGTGCCAGCCCTGACACCCAGGGTCAGGGCACTAAAGGGAGCCCTGCCCTCACTCCCCGGTTCATGGCACTGATGGGGTGCCCAGCCCTCACACCCAGAGTCATGGTGCTGAAGGGTGCCCGCCCTCACACCCCAGGTCATGCGAAGTGCCAGGCCCTCACCCCGGGTCATGAAGGGGTGCCCGGCCTCACACCCCGGGTCATGTGAAAGGGTGCCCGCCCTCACACGGGTCATGTGAAGGGGTGCAGCCTCCTGGCAGTTCACAGCACTGTAGGGGTGCCCGGCCTTCAGACCCCGTTTCATGGCACTGAAGGGGTGCCCGGCCCTCACACCCCTGTTCATGGCACTGGAGGGTGCAGCCCTCACAGTCCGGGTCATGGTGCAGGAGGGTCCCCGGCCCTCACACCGCGGTCATGTCACTAAAGGGTGCCCGCCTTCACTCCCGGGTCATGTCACTGAAGGTGCCCGGCCCTCGCACCACGGTTCATGGCACTGATGGGGTGCCCAGCCTCACACCCAGTCATGATGATGAAGGTTTGCCCCCCCACACACCCCGGGTCATGTGAAGGATGCGGGCCTCACACCCCGGGTCATGGTGCTGAAGGGGTGCCCGGCCTCACATCCCGAATCATGGCACTGAAGGGGTGCAGCCCTCACCCCAGGTCATGTGACAGGTGCCCGCCATCACACCCCAGTTCACATCATGTGGGGTGCCCAGCCTTCACACCCCGGTCATGGCACTGATGGGGTGCCCGGCCCTCTAAACCGTTCAGGGCACTGATGGGGTGCCCGCCCTCACACCAGAGTCATGGTGCTGAAGGGGTGCCCGACCCTCACACCCCGGGTCATGTGAAAGGTGCCTGGCCCTCACACGCCATTCCACAGCACTGTAGGGGTGCCCTTCACCCGTTTCATAGCACTGAAAGGGTGCCCGGCCCTCACACCCCGTTCACTGAAGGGGTGCCCGGCACCTCACTCCTGTTCATGGTACTGAAGGGGTGCCCGGCCTCACACACTCCGTGTCATGGTGCTGGAGGGTCCCGGCCACTCACACCCGGGGTCATGTCACTAAAGGCGTGACCGGCCCTCAAACCCGGGTAATGTCACTGAAGGGTGCACGGCCCTCACACCACGGGTCATGGCACTGATGGGGTGCCTGTCCCTCCAAACCAGTTCAGGGCACTGATGGGGTGCCCTCCCTCACCCAGTGTCATGGTGCTGAAGGTGCCCGGCCCCACACCCAGGGTCATGTGAAGGGTGCGCGGCCTCACACCCTGGTTCTTGGCACTGAAGGGGTGCCCGGCCTCACACCGTGTTCATGGTACTGAAGGTGCCAGCCCTCACACTCCGGTCATGGTGCTGGAGGGGTTCCCGGCCCTCACACGCCAGTTCACATTACTGTAGGGGTGCCCGGCCTTCACACCCCGTTTCATGGCACTGAAAGGGTGCCAGCCCTCACACCCCGGGTCATGTCACTGAAGGGGTGCCCGGCCCTCACCTCCGGGTCATGGTGCTGGAGGGTCCCCGGCCCTCACACCAGGGGTCATGTCACTATAGTGCTCGGCGTCACACCGGGTCATGTCACTAAAGGCGTGACCGGCCCTCAAACCAGGTAAAATCACTGAAGGGGTGCACGGCCCTCACACCACAGGTAATGGCACTGATGGGGTGCCTGTCCCTCACAAACCGGTTCAGGGCACTGATGGGGTGCCTCCCTCACACCCAGAGTCATGGTGCTGAAGGGTGCCAGCCCTCACACCCAGGGTCATGTGAAGGGGTGCCCGGCCCTCACACCCGTGTTCATGGTACTGAAGGGTGCCGCCCTCCACACTCCGGGTCATGGTGCTGGAGGGGTTCCCGGCCCTCACACGCCAGTTCACAGCACTGGGTGCCCGGCCTTCACCACCCCGTTTCATGGCACTGAAGGTGCCCGGCCACCTCCGGGTCATGGTGCTAGAGGTCCCCGGCCCTCCAGGGTGTCATCACTATAGGGTGCCCAGCCCTCACCCAGGTCATGCTGAAGGGGCCCGGCCCTCACACCCCCGATTCATGGCACTGAAGGGGTGCCCGGCCCCTCACACCCCAGGTCATGTGAAGGGTGCCAGCCCTCACGCCCTGGGTCATGTGAAGGGGTGCCCGGCCCTCACACCCTGATTCATGGCACTGAAGGGGTGCCAGCCCTCACACCCTGGGCCATGTGAAGGGGTGCCCTGCCCTCACACCAAGTTCACAGCACTGTGGGAGGCCGGCCTTCTCCCCCGTTTCCATGGCACTGACAGGTGCCCGGCCCTCACACCGCGGGTCATGTGAAGGGGTGCCCGCCCTCACACGCCGGCTCACAGCACTTTAGGGATGCCCGGCCTTCACACTCCGTTTTTTGGCACTGAAGTGCCAGCCTCACACCCCGGTTCAAGGCACTGAAGATGACCCCGGCCCTCACACTCCGGTTCATGGCACTGAAGGGGTGCCCGGCCCTCACTCCGGGTCATGGTGCTGGAGGGGTGCTCAGCCTCGCACCCAGGTTCATTGCACTGAAGGGGTGCCCGGCCCTCACACCCCGGGTCATGTCACTGAAGGAGTGACCGGGCCTCACCCAAGTTCATGGCAATAAAGGGGTGCCCGGCCCTCACACCCCGGGCATGGTGCTGGAGGGTACCAGCCCTCACACCCCGGGTCATGTCACTGAAAGGTGCCCGGCCGTCACACCCAGGTCATGTCACTGCATGGGTGCCAGCCCTCACACACGGAGCCATTGTGCTAAGGGGTGCCCTGCACTCACAACCCGTTTCATGGCACTAAGTGCCCGGCCCTCACACCCCGTTTCCATGGCACTGATGGGGCGCCCGGACCTCACACCCCGGGTCATGGTGCTGCAGGGTCCCGGCCTGACACCCCGGGTCATGTGAAGGGGTGGCCGGCCCTCACACACTGGTTCAAAGCACTGTATGGGCCAGCCTCTCAGGTCATGTCACTGAAGGGGTGCCCGCCCTCACACTCCAGGTCATGGTGCTGGAGGGTCCCGGCACTCACACCCGGGGTCATGTCACTATAGGGGTGGGCCAGGCCTCACACCCCGAGTCATGAGTGATGAAGGGTGCTGGCCCACACACCCGGGTCATGTGAAGGGGTGCCAGCCCTCACGCCCGGGTCATGTGAAGGAATGCCGGGCCTCAAACCCGTGTCATGGTGCTGAAAGGTGCCCTGCCCTCACACTGGTTCAAAGCACTGTATGGGTGCCCGGCACTCACACCGTTTCATCGCATAAGGGGTGCCGACCCTCTCACCCGGGTCATGGTGTTGAAGGGTGCCCGGCCCTCACCCCGATTCATGGCATTGAAGGGGTGCCCGCCCTCACACCCCGGGTCATGTGAAGGGGTGCCCGGCCCTCACCCGGTACACAGCACTGTAGGGGTGCCCGGTCTTCACACCACGGTTCACAGCACTGAGAAGTCCCAGGGCCTCACACCCCGGGTCTTGTCACTAAAGGGGTGCCCGCACTCACCCGTTTCATGGCATAGGGTCCCCGGCCTCACACCCCGGGTCATGTCACTAAAGGGGTGCCCGCACTCCGTTTCATTGCATGGGTGCCGGCATTCCACCCGGTTCATGTCCTGAAAGGGTGCCGGGCCTCACTCCCGGTCATAGCACTGAAGGGGAGCCCGGCCTCACACCCCGGGTCATGGCACTGATAGGCGGCCCTCCTAACCAGTTCATGGCACTGATGGCGTGCCAGGCCCTCACACCCGAGTCATGGTGCTGAAGGGGTGCCCGACCCTCCACCCCGGGTCATGTGAAGGGGTGCCCGGCCCTCACACCCAGGGTCATGTGAAGGGGTGCCAGCCCTCACACCCCGGTTAACAGCACTGTAGGGGTGCCCGGCCTTCTAACCCAGTTCATGGCACTGAAGGGGGCCCGGCCCTCACACACCCCTGTTCATGGCACTGAATGGGTGCCCGGCCCTCACTCCCGTTCATGGTGCTGGAGGGGTCCCCGGCCCTCACACCCCGGTTCATGTCACTAAAGGGGTGACCGGCCCTTACCCAGGTCATGTCACTGAAGGGGTGCAGGGCCCTCACACCCCAGGTCATGGCACTGATGGGGTGCCCGGCCCTCCTAAACCAGTTCAGGGGCACTGATGGGGTGTCCACCCCTCACACCCCAGTCATGGTGCTGAAGGGGTGCCCGGCCCTCCACCCCAGTTCATGTGAAGGGTGCCGGCTCTCACAGTTCACAGCACTGTAGGGGTCCCAGGCCTCAACGGGTCTCACAAAAGGGTGCCCGCCCTCACACCTGTTCATGGTACTGAAGGGGTGCCGGCCCTCACACTCCGGGTCATGGTGCTGGAGGTCCCCGGCCCTCACACCACGGGTCATGTCACTAAAGGGGGTGCCACGGCCCTCACACCAGGTCATGGCACTGATGGGGTGCCCGGCCCTCTAAACCAGTTCAGGGTACTGATGCGGTGCCCTCCCTCACACCCAGTCATGTGCTGAAGGGGTGCCCGTCCCTCCACACCGGGTCATGTTAAGGGTGCGTGGCCCTCACACCCAGGGTCTTGTGAAGGGGTGCCCGGCTCTCACACCCCGGTTCACAGCACTGTAGGGGTGCCCGGCCTTCACACCCTGTTTCATGGCACTGAAAGTGCCCGGCCCTCACACCCTGTTCATGACACTGAAGGGTTCCCTCCTCATACCCAGGGCATGGTGCTGAGGGTGCCCAGCAATCACCTCGGGTCATGTCACTGAATGGGTGTCCGGCCCTCACACGCCGGGCCATGGTGCTGGAGGGTTTCGGCCCTCACAGCCCGTGTCATGGTGCTGATGGGGTGCCCGGCCCTCACACCGATTCATGGCACTGAAATCAGGCCAGGCCCTCACGGGTCATGGTGCTGAAGGGGTGCCGCCCCTCACACCCGATTCATGGCAATGAAATCAGGCAGGCCCTCACACCCGCGTCATGTGAAGGTGTCGGCCCTCACACCCGGTTCGCAGCACTGTAGGGGTGCCCGGCCTCACACCCTGTTCATGGCACTGAAAGGGTGCCCGGACGTCACACGCGATTCATGGCAATGAAATCGAGCCAGGCCCAAACACCCGGCGTCATGTGAATGGGTGCCCGGCCCTCACACTGTGGTTCATGGTGCTGGAGGGGTCCCCGGCCCTCACACCCGGGTCATGTCACTAAAGGGGTGCCCGGCCCTCACACCCTGGGTCATGTCACTGAAGGGGTCCAGCCCTCACACCCTGGGTCATGTCACTGAAGGGTGCCCGGCCCTCACACCCTGGGTCATGGCTCTGATGGGGTGCCCGGCCCTCACACCCCACTTCATGGTACTGAAGGGGTGCCCGGCCCTCACACCCGGGTCATGTGAAGGTGCCCAGCCTCCCCACCCGGGTCATGTGAAGGGGTGCCTGGCCCTCACACCCCGGGTCATGTGAAGGGGTGCCCGGCCACTCCCGGGTCATGTGAAGGGTGCCCGCCCTCCTGGCAGTTCACAGCACTGTAGGGGTGCCCGGCCTTCACACCCCGTTTCAGGGCACTAAAGGGTGCCGGCCCTCACACCCCAGTACAAGGCACTGAAGGGGTGCCCGGCTCTCCCCCTGTTCATGGCACTGAAGGGTGCCAGCCCCTCACACTCCGGGTCATGCTGCTGGAGGGTCCCCTGCCCCTCACCCCGGTCATGTCACTAAAGGGTGCCTGCCCTCACACCCGGGTCAGGGCTCTGATGGGGTGCCCGCCTTCACACCCGGTTCATGGCACTGATGGGGTGCCCGGCCGTCTAACCAGGTCATGTGAAGTGCCCGACCTCACCCGGGTCATGTGAAGGGATGCCCGGCCCTCACACCCCCAGGTCATGGTGTTGAAGGGTGCCCGGCCTCACACCCCGGTTCACAGCACTGTGGGGTGCCCAGCCTTCACACCCGTTTCATGGCACTAAAGGTGCCCGGCACTCCACACCGGATCAGCACTGAAGGAGTGCCCGGCCTCACACCCCTGTTCATGTCACTAAAGGGGTGCCCGCCCTCACACCCAGGTCATGTGAAGGATGCCAGCACACACACCCCGGGTCATTGTGTTGAAGCGGTGCCAGCCCTCACACCCGATTCATGGCACTGAAGGGTGCCCGGCCCTCACACCACGGGTCATGTGAAGGGGTGCCAGCCCTCACCCAGTTCACAGCACTGTAGGGGGCCCGGCCTTCACACCCCGTTTAATGGCACTGAAAGGGTGCCCGGCCCTCACCCAGGTCATGTGAAGGGGTGCCAGCCCTCCCACCCCGGTTCTTGGCACTAAGATGTGCCCGGCCCTCACCCAGTCATGGCACTGAAGAGGTGCCGCCCTCCACCTCCAGGTCACGGTGCTAGAGGGGTGCCGACCCTCACACCCAGGGTCATTTGGAAGGTGCCAGCCCTCCCCCAGTTCACAGCAATGTCTGGGTGCCCGCCTTCACACCCCGTTTCATGGCACTGAAGGGGTGCGTGTACCCCAGTCATGTCACTGAATGGGTGTCCGGCCCTCCACACTGGCCATGGTGGAGGAGGGTGCCCAGCCCTCACACCCCAGGTCATGGTGCTGATGGGGCGCCCGTCTACACCCCGTTTCATGGCACTAAAAGGGTGCCCGGCCTCACAACCCAGTTCATGGCACTGAAGGGTGCCCGGCCCTCACACCCCTGTTCATGAAACTGAAGGGGTGCCCGGCCCTCAACCCGGGTCATATCACTAAAGGGTGCACAGCCCTCACCCCAGGTCATGGACCTAAATGGGGCCCAGCCCTCCACCCCGATTAATAGCACTGAAGGGGTGCCTGGCCCTCACACTCCGGGTCACAGTGCTAGAGGGTGCCCGGCCCTCACCCGGGTCATGTGAAAGTGCCAGCCACACCAGTTCACAGCAATGTACGGTGCCCCCTTCACCCCTTTCATGGCACTGAAGAGGTGCCAGCCGTCACCCGGGTCATGTGAAGGGGTGCCCGACCACACGGGCCATGTGAAGGGTGCCCGCCCTCACCCTGTTCATGAAACTGAAGGGGTGCCCGGCCCCTCACCCCTGTTCAGAAACTGAAGGGGTGCCCGGCCCTCACTCTGGGTCATGGTGCTGGCGGGGTCCAGGCCCTCCAGGTTATGTCACTAAATGGTGCCCGGCCTCACACCCAGGTCATATCACTAAAGGGTGCAGACCCTCACCCCCAGGTCATGGACCTAAATGGGTGCCAGCCCTCACTCGATTAATAGCACTGAAGGGGTGCCTGGCCTCACACTCAGTCACGGTGCTAGAGGGTGCCAGCCCTCACAGTTCACAGCAATGTACAGGTGCCTTCACACCCCTTTTCATGGCACTGAAGAGGTGCCCGGCCGTCACCCCGGGTCATGTGAAGGGTGCCCGCCCTCACAGGGCCATGTGAAGGATGCCGGCCCTCACACCGGTCATGGTGTTGAAGGGGTGCCGGCCCTCACACCCCGGTTCATGGCACTGAAGATGTGCCCGCCCTCACCCCGAGTCTTGGCATTGAGGTGCCCGGACCTCACACTCCGGGTCACACGGTGCAGGAAAGTGCCGGCTCTCTACCCAGACCATGGTGCAAGGGGTTCGGCCCTCACACGCCAGTTCACAACACCAACAAGGGGTGCCCGGCCTTCACCCCGTTTCATAGCACTGAAAGGGTGCCCGGCTCACGGGTCATGTCACTGAAGGGTGCCCGGCCCTCACCCTCCAGATCATGGTGTTGAAGGGGTGCCCGGCCTCACACCCCAGTTCACAGCACTGTAGGGTGCCCGGCCTTACCTCCATTTCATGGCACTGAAAGAGCCCGGCCTCACACCCCGGTTCATGGCACTGAAGATGTGGCAGCCCTCACCCGAGTCACTTGGCATTGAAGGGGTGCGGGACCCCCCATCACCTCCGGGTCACGGTGCAGGAGGGGTGCCCGGCTCTCACACCCGGGCCATGGTGCAGAGGTTCCCGGCCCTCCACGCCAGTTCACAGCACTGTCAGGGGTGCCCGGCCTTCACACCCCGTTTCATGGCACCTGAGAAGGGTGCCGGCTCCTCACACCCCGGGTCATGTCACTGAAGGGGTGCCCGGCCCTCACACTCCAGGTCATGGTGCTGGAGGGGGTCCCCAGCCCTCCACACCAGGGGTCATGTCACCTGGGGTGCCGGCCCTCCACCCCCGGGTCATGTCACTGAAGGGGAGCCCGGCCCTCCACCACGGGTCATAGCACTGATAAGGGGTGCCTGTCCCTCTAAACCGGTTCCAGGGCACTGATGGGGTGCCTCCCTCACCCCGAGTCATGGTGCTGGGGTGCCCGCTTTTACCCAGGGTCATGTGAAGGGGTGCGCAGCCCTCACCCTGGTTCTTAGCACTGAGAAGAGGGGTGCCCGGCCCTCCACACCGTGTTCATGGTACTGAAGGGTGCCGGCCCTCACCTCCGGGTCATGGTGCTGGAGGGGTTCCCTGCCCTCACACGCCAGTTCACAGCACTGTAGGGGTGCCCGGCCTTCACACCCCGTTTTCATGGCACTGAAAGTGTGCCCAGCCCTCACACCCCAGGTCATGTCACTGAAGGGGTGCCCCGGCCTTCTACTCCAGGTGTGGTGCTGGAAGAGGTCCCCGGCCCTCACACCCAGGGGTCATGTCACTGTCAGGGGTGCCCAGCCCTCAGACTTCCCAGGTCATGTCACTGAAGGGCCAGCCCTCACACCCCGATTCCTTGGCACTGAAGGTGCCAGCCCTCACACCCCGGGTCATGTGAAGAATGCCCTTCCACCTTACTGGGTCATGAAGGGTGCCCATTGCCACCCCGGGTCATGGTGTGAAGGGTGCCCGGCCCTCGCCCTGGGTTAGGTGTGAAAGTGCCAGCCCTCACACCCTGATTCGTACTGAAGGTGCCCAGCCCTCACCCTGGGTCATGTGGGGAAGGGGTGCCCACAGCCCTCACACACAAATTCACAGCAACACTGTAGGCTGGGCACTTAACACACCCCGTTTCATGGCACTGAACAGGTGCCCCACCGCAGGTCATATGAAGGTTGCCCAGCCCTCACCCCGGCTCCACAGCACTTTAGGGGTGCCAGGGCCTTCCACCCCGTTTGTGCTGAAAGTGTGCTCGGCCTCTTTGAGTTCATGGCACTGAAGGGTGCCAGCCCTCACACCCCAGGTCATATAACTGGAAAAAGTGACCAGCCCTCACACCAGAGTTCATGCCAATAAAGGTGCCCAGCCCTCACACCCCAGGGGCATGGTGCTGGAGGGCCTCAGCCCTCACACCCCGGGTCATGTCACTGAGGGGTGCCCAGCCGTCACAGGTCATGTCACTGAATGGGTGCCCGGCCTCACACACCCCCAGGCCATAGTGCTGGAGGTGCCCTGCCTCCACACCCCGTTTCATGACACTTCAGGGGTGCCAGCCTCCTAACCCAGTTCCTTGGCACTGAAGGTGTGACCAGCCCTCACACTCAGGTCATAGTGCTTATAGGGGTGCCCAGCCCTCACACCCTGGTCATGTCACTAAAAGGGGTGCCCGGCGCTCACACACCCGGTCATGTCACTGAAAGAGTGTCGGCCCTCACAGGTTCATAGCGTGAAGGGGTGCCCGGCCACACCTCACACCCCGGGGCATGGTGCTGTAGGGGTGCGCGGCCCTTGGCCAGGTCATGTCACTGGGGTGCCCGACCCTCACACCCCGATTCCTGCTTCCGCACAAATCAGACCAGGCCCTCTTTGATTCATGGCACTGAAAGAGTGACCGGCCCTCACACCCAGGTTTATGGCAGAGTGCCGGCCCTCACACCCCAGATCTCATTTCGCTGAAGGGAGCCCAGCCGTCACGGGTCATGTCACTGGAGTGGTGTCCGGCCACTCCCGGGCCATGGTGCTGGATGGGTGGCGGCCTCACACACTCAGTTCAGGAGCACTGAAGGGTGCCCTGCCCTCACCTACGTTTCATGGCACTGAAGCTGTGCCAACCCTCCACCCCGGTTCATGTCACTGGTGGGGCGCCGCTCTCACACCCCGGGTCATGTGGTGCTGCAGGGGTGCCCGGCCTGACACCCAGGACATGTAAGGGGTGCCCAGCCCTCACACACACACTGGTTCAAAGCACTGTATGGGAGCGGCCCTCACACCCCAGGTCATTTCACTGAAGGGGTGCCCGGCCTCCACTCCAGGGTCATGGTGCTGGAAGGTCCCAACCCTCACCTGAGGTCATGTCACTATAGGGGTGGCTGGCCCTCACACCCCGAGTCATGGTGATGAAGGGTGCTGTACCGGGTCATGTGAAAAAGGGTACCCAGCCCACACTTGGGTCATGTGAAGGATGACCGGCCCTCAAACCCCAGGTCATGGTGCTGAAGGGTGCCCTGCCCTCTATCCAGTGTGGCACTGAAGAAGTGCCAGCCTCACACCCCAGGTCATGTGAAGGGGTGCCAGCCTACACCCCAGGTCATGTGACAGGTGCCCGGCCACTCACACTCCGGGTCATGGAGCTGTAGGGGTGCCGGGCCTTCACACCGTTCCATGGCACTGAAAAAGTGCCCGGCCCTCACACCCCAGTTCATAGCATTGTTGAAGTTTGTGCTCGGCCCTCACACCCCAGGCCAGTGCTGGAGGGTGCCCGGCCTGACTTTTGGAGTCATGTGAAGGTGCCCGGCCCTCACACACTGGTTCAAAGCACTGTATGGGTGCCCGGCACTCACACCCCATTTCATCACTTGCCCAAGGGGTGCCTGACCCTCTCACCCCGGGTCCTTAGTGTTGAAGGGGTACCCGGCCACCTCACCCCGATTCAAAACATTGAAGGGGTGCCAGCCTACACCCTGGGTCATGTGAAATGGGTGCCCGGCCCTCACACCCAGTACACAGCACACCATCAAGGGGTGTTGGTCTCACACCCCGGATCACGCACCAACCCAAGGGTCCCCGGGCACTCACACCCCGGGTCTTGTTACTAAAGAGGGGTGCCCGACACTCACCACCTTTCATGGCATAAGAGAGACCAGCATTCACACGGTTCATGTCACTGAAAGGTGCCGGGCCTCCTCCCCTGGTCACTTAGCACTGAAGGGATCCCGGCCCTCAAACCCCGGTCGCAGTGCTGAAGGGGGTGCCCTGCCCTCATCGATTCGCTGGCACTGAAGGGTGCCCGGCTTCCCACACCCCAGGTCATGTGAAGGGTGCCAGCCCTCACCACGGTTCACAGCACTGTGCAGGGGTGCCCGGCCTTCACACCCCGTTTCATGGCACTGAAAGGGTGCCCGGCCCTCAAACCCGGGTCATGTGAAGGGGTGCCCAGCCCTCACACCCCCAAGTCATGTGAAGGCCCAGCCCTCACACCCCATTTCATTGCACTAAAGGGGTGCCCGGCATTCACCCCGGTTCATGTCACTGAAAGGGTGCCATGGCACTACTCCCGGGTCATAACCACTGAAGGGATCGGCCCTCACACCAGAGATCGCCCAGCATAATTGGGTTCAGCCCTCACAACACAGTTCATAGCACTGATGGCGTGCTGGCAGCCCTCCTAGCCTTTGAGCCATGATTGCTGAAGGGGTGCCCGACCCTCACACCCCCGGTCATGTGAAAGTGCCAGCCCTCACACCCCAGGTCATGTGGTGCCCGGCTTCCCTCACCTCAGTTCCGCACTGTAAGGATGCCCGGCCTTCACAACCCAGTTCATGGCACTGAAGGGGAGCCCGGCCCTCCACACCCTGTTCATGGCACTGAATGGGTGCCCAGCCCTCACACTTGGTCATGGTGCTGGAGGGTCCCCGGCCATGTCACAAGGGTGACCAGCCCTTACCCCCAGGTCTCATGTCACTGAAGGGGTGCAGGGCCTTCACACTGAGTCGCCGCTGATGGGGTGCCCGGGAGCCTCACAAACCAGTTCAGGGCACTGATGGGTGTCACCCCTCACACCCCGAGTCATGGTGCTGAGAAAAGTGCCGGCCTCACAGATTTCGTATGAAGGGTGCCCGGCTCACACCCCCAGTTCACAGCAGCACTGCCAGGGTCCTGAGCCTCAACCCCGGTTCTTGTCACTAAAGGGGTGCCCGGCCCTCACACCCCAGGTCATGTCGCTGAGGATGCCCAGCCCTCACACTCGAGGTCATAGTTATGGAAGGGTCCTGGCCTCACACGGGTCATGTCCACTAAAGGGGTGCCCGGCCCTCACCCCGAGTCATAGTGCTGAAGGGTGCAGCCCAGTTCACAGCACTGTAGGGGTGCCTGGCCTTCTAGCCGGATCATGGCACTGAAGGGTGCAGCCTCACACCCCTGTTCACTGGCGCTTCTGAATAGATTGCCCGGCCCTCACCTCCGTTTCATGGTGCTGGAGGGGTCCAGCCCCTCTGTGGTCATGTCCACTAAAGGGTGACCGGCCCTTACCCCCAGGTCATGTCACTGAAGGTGCAGGGCACTCACACCCCAGGTCATAGCACTGATGGGGTGCGGCCCTCCTAAACCCAGTTCAGGGCACTGATGGGTGTCACCCTCACACCCGAGGTCATGGTGCTGAAGGGGTGCAGCTCTCACCCCAGTTCACAGCACTGTAGGGGTCCCCAGGCCCTCAACCCCAGGTCTTGTCATAAAGGGGTGCCCGGCCCTCCCACACCCCCAGGTCATGTCGCTGAAGGGATGCCTGGCCCTCTCCCAATCCAGGTCATGGTGTAGGAAGGTCCCGACCCTCACACCAGTCATGTCACTAAAGGTGCCAGCCCTCACACACCCCGGGTCATGTGAAGAGTGCCCGGCTTCACACCCAAGTCATGTGAAGGGTGCCCGGCCCCTCACACCCCGGGTCATGTGAAAGTGCCCGGCCCTCACACCCAAGTCATGTGAAGGGTGCCCGGCCCTCCACGCCAGTTCACTGCACTGTAAGGTGCCGACCTTCTCACCCCGTTTCATAGCACTGAAAGGTGCCCGGCCCCTCACACCCCAGTTCCTTGGCAGTGGCCGTCCTCACCCCTGTTCTACATGGTACTGAAGGGCTGCCCCGGCCCTCACCTCCAGGTCATGGTGCTGGAGGGGTCCCCGGCCTCACACCACTGTCATGTCACTAAAGGGTGCACGGCCCTCACACCACAGGTCATGCTTTGATGGGGTGCCCGGCCCTCTACAAACAGTTCAGGGCAATGATGGGGTGCCACGCCCTCACACCCCCGGGTCGCCCAGTGCTGAAGGGGGTGCGTCCCCCTCCACCCCGGGTCTTGTTAAGAGTGCGTGGCCCTCACACCCAGGGTCTTGTGAAGTGCAGCTCTCACCCGGTTCCAAAGCACTGTAGGTGCCGCGCCACCACCCTGTTTCATAGCTGAAGGGTGTCAGCCCGCCCTCCTCGGTCATGGTGCTGAGGTCCCCGGCCTCCTTCATACACAGGGCATGGTGCTGCAGGGTGCGGACTCACACCCGGGTCATGTCACTGAAGGGGTGCACGACCGTCACCTCCCAGGTCATGTCACTGAATGGGTGTCCGGCCCTCACACTCCAGGCCATGGTGCTGGGTTTCCGCCCTCACAGCCCGTGTCATGGTGCTGATGGGGTGCCCGGCCCTCACACCCCGATTCATGGCACTGAAATCGACCAGGCCCTCAAACCCCGGGTCATGGTGCTGAAGGGGTGCCCCCCCTCACACCCGATTCATGGCAATGAAATCGAGCCAGGCCTCCACACCCCGGCGTCATGAGAAGGGGTGTCCGGCCTCACGACCGTTCGCAGCACTGTAGTGGTGCCCGGCCCCACCCTGTTTCATGGCACTGAAAGGATGCCGGATCACACCGCGATTCATGGGAAATCGGGCCAGGCCCAAACACGCGTCATGTGAAGGTGCCCGCCCTCACACTGCGGTTCATGGTGCTGGAGGGGTCCCCGGCCCTCACACCCCGGTCATGTCACTAAGGGTGCCCGGCCCTCACACCTGGGTCATGTCACTGAAGGGGTGCACGGCCCCTCATCCCGGGTCATGGCTCTGATGGGGTGCCCGGCCTCACACCCCGGTTCATGGCACTGATGGGGTGCCCGGCCCTCACACCCCGAGTCATGGTGCTGAGGGGTGCCCGACCCTCACACCCTGGTCATGTGAAGGGTGCCCGGCCCTCACACCCGGGTCATGTGAAAGGGGTGCCTGGCCCTCACACCCCGGGTCATGTGAAGGGGTGCCCGACCCTCACACCCCGGGTCATGTGAAGGGTGCCCGGCCTCCTGGCCCGGTTTACAGCACTGTAGGGGTGCCCGGCCTTCACACCCCGTTTCAGGGCACTAAAGTGCCCGGCCCTCACACCGGTAAGGCACTGAAGGGGTGCCCGGCTCTCAAACCTCTGTTCGCCAACTGAAGGGGTGCCCGCCCTCACACCCTGGGTCATGTCACTGAAGGGTGCACTGCCCTCACACCCGGGTCAGGGGCTCTAATGGGGTGCCGGCCTTCACACCCGGTTCATGGCACTGATGGGGTGCCCGGCCGTCACCAGGTCATGTGAAGGGGTACCCTACCGGGTCATGAAAGGATGCCCGGCCCTCACCTGGTCATGGTGCTGAAGAGGTTCCCAGCCTCACACCCCGATTCATGGCACTGAAGGGGTGCCCGGCCCTCACCCAGTTCACAGCACTGTAGGGGGTGCCCGGCCTTCCACCGTTTCATGGCACTAGGGTGCCGCACTCACACCCCGGATCATGGCACTGAGAGTGCCCGGCCCTCCACCCCTGTTCATGTCACTAAGGGTGCCGCCCCTCCACCCCGGGTCATGTGAAGGATGCCCGGCACACACACCCGGGTCATGGTGATGAGCGGTGCCGGCCTCACACCCCGATTCATGGCACTGAAGGGTGCCCGCCCTCACACCACGGGTCATGTGAAGGGTGCCGGGCCTCACACCCCGGTTCACAGCACTTTAGGGGAGCCCGGCCTTCACACCCCGTTTTGGCACTGAGGGTGCCCAGCCCTCACACCCTATTCTTGGCACTAAAGATGTGCCCGGCCCTCACACCCCGAGTCATGGCACTGAAGGGTGCCTGCCCTCCACTCCGGGTCATGTCGCTGAAGGATGCCCGGCCCTCACACTCCGGGTCATGGTGCTGGAGGGGTCCCGGCCCTCACCCGGGTCATGTAACTAAGGGTGACCGGCCTTACCCCCGGGTCATGTCACTGAGGTGCAGGGCCCTCACCCCGGGTCATGGCACTGATGGGGTGCCCAGCCTCCTAAACCGGTTCAGGGCACTGATGGGGTGTCCGCCCTCACACCCCAGGTCATGTTGCTGAAGGGGTGCCCGGCCCTCACACCCCGGTTCATGTGAAGGGGTGCCCGCTCTCACCCCTGGTTCACAGCACTGTAGGGTCCCGGGCCTCCCCGCGGTCTTGTCACTAAAGGGGCGCCCGGCCTCACACCCCAGGTCATGTCGCTGAAGGGATGCCCGGCCCTCTCAGGTCATGGTGCTAGGATCCCAGCCTCCCCGGGTGTCACAGGTGCCCGGCCCTCACACCCGAGTCATGGTGCTGAAGTGGTGCCCAGCCACACCCCGGTTCACAGCACTAGGGGTGCCCGGCTTCCCGGATCATGGCACAGGGGTGCCCGGCCCTCACACCCCATGGCACTGAATGGGTGCCCGGCCTCCACTCCGGGTCATGTCACTGAAGGGGTGTAGGGCCCTCACACATGGTTCAAGGCACTGATGGGTGTCCGCCCTCACACCCCAGTCATGGTGCTGAAGGGGTCCCGGCCCTCACACCCCGGTTCATTTGAAGGGGTGCCCGGCCTCACACCGGTTCACAACACTGTAGGGGTCCCCGGCCTCAACCCGGGTCTTGTCACTAAGGGTGCCCGGCCTCACACCCGGATCATGTCGCTGAAATGCCCGGCCCTCACAATCCAGGTCATGGTGCTGGAAGGGTCCCCGGCCCTCAGGGTCATGTCACTAAGGTGCCAGCCTCACACCCCGAGTCATGGTGCTGAAGGGGTGCCGGGCCCTCACACCCCGGGTCATGTGAAGGGTGCCCGGCCCTCACACCCCAAGTCATGTGAAGGGTGCCAGCCCTCACACGCCAGTTCACTGCACTGTAGGCAGGCAGCCTTCTCACCCGTTTCATGGCACTGAGGGTGCCCAGCCTCACGGTTCATGGCACTGAAGGGGTGCCATCCCTCACACCCCTGTTCATGGTACTGAAGGGCTGCCCGGCCTCACCTCCGGGTCATGGTGCTGGAGAGGTCACCAGCCCTCACACCATGGGTCATGTCACTAAAGTGCACGGCCTCACCACGGGTCATAGCACTGATGGGGTGCCCGCCCTCTCCCGGTTCAGGGCACTGATGGGGTGCCCCCCTCACCAGTCATGATGCTGAAGGGTGCCTCCCTCCCCCGGGTCATGTTAAGGGTGCGTGGCCTCTGGGTCTTGTGAAGGGTGCCCGCTCTACCCCGGTTCAAAGCACTGTAGGGTGCCCGCCCTTCACACCCTGTTTCATGGCACTGAAGGGTGTCCGGCCTCCCCGGTTCATGACACTGGGGTTCCCTCCCTATACAGGGGCATGGTGCTGCAGGGGTGCTCGGACTCACACCGGGTCATGTCACTGAAGGGGTGCCCGAACGTCACACCTCGGGTCATGTCACTGAATGGGTGTCCGGCCCTCGCCTCCGGCCATAGTGCTTATGGTGCCCGCCCTCACAGCCCGTGTCATAGTGCTCATGGGTGCCCGGCCCTCACACCCCGATTCATGGCACTGAAATCAGCGAGGCCCTCACACCCCGGGTCATGGTTCTGAAGGGTGCCCGCCCTCACACCCCGATTCGCAGTCATCGAGCCAGGCCCAAACCCCGTCATGGTTGCCCCTCACACTGCGGTTCATGGTGCTGGAGGGGTCCCGGCCCTCACACCCCGGGTCATGTCACTAAGGGGTGCAGCCCTCACCCTGGGTCATGTCACTGAAGGGGTGCAGCCCTCCACCCCGGGTCATGGCTCTATGGGGTGCCCGGCCTCACACCCAGTTCATGGCACTGATGGCGTGACCGGCACTCCTGAGTCATTGGTGCTGAAGGGGTGTGACCCTCCACACCCCGGGTCATGTGAAGGGTGCCCAGCCTCACACGGGTCATGTGAAGGTGCCTGGCCTCACACGGGTCATGAAGGGTGCCAGCCCTCACACTGCGGGTCATGTGAAGGGTGCCTCACTCCCGCGGTCCGCGCTCTGATGGGTGCCTGGCCTTCACACAGTTCTTAGCACTGATGGGTGCCAGCCGTCACAGGGTCATGTGAAGGGTGCCCGACCCTCACACGGTCATGTGAAGGATGCAGCCCTCACACAGGTCATGGTGTTGAAGGTGTGCAGCCCTCCCACCCAGTTCACTGTTGTGTAGGGGTGCCGGACTTCACCCCGTTTCCTTGGCACTAAAGGGTGCCTTTCCACCCGGATCTTGGCACTGAAGGAGTGCCAGCCTCACCCTGTTCATGTCTCTAAGGGGTTGCCCCTCACAGGTCATGAAGGGATGCCCTTTGGTCATGGTGTTGGGGTGCCGGCCCTCACACTGATTCATGGCACTGAAAGTGCCCGGCCCCGTTTTTGGTTGTGGTGGTCACACGGGTTGTGAAGTTTTGGGCCTCTACTCCGGTTCTTGCATGTGGGGGTGCCATTTCCTTCACCTGTTTAATGTTTTGAAGGGGTGCCGTTTGGGTGTGTGTGGGACTTCACCGTGTTCGCTGTCACTGAGGTGTGTCACACAGGTCATGTCACTGAATGGGTGTGGCCTCACCTCCGGATGGTGCTGGAGGTGCCTGTTTCACAGGTCTTGTGAAGGTGTGGCTCTTGCCTGGTTCGTGTTGGTTCCAGGCTTCTACCTGTTTTATGGCAGTGAGGTGCAGGCCTCACGATTCATGGTGGGAAATGAGCCGGCTCTCCCATGTGAAGAAGCGCCCGGCCCCTCACACGGGTCATGTGAAGAGTGCCCGGCCCTCACCCAGGGTCGCCTCTCACTGAAAAGGGGTGCAGAGCCCTCCACACAGTTCATAGCACTGATAGGGGTGCCCGACCCTCACACCCCAGTTCACAGCGCACTGTAAAGGGTGCCCAGCATACACCCCTTTTCAGGGCACTGAAAGTGCCCAGCCCCTCACAGTCATGGTGCTGAAGAAGAATTGCCAGCCCTCACACCCCCAGTTACGCCTATAAAATTTTGACCTTCCACCCCGTTTCATAGCACTATGAAAAGGTGCCCAGCCTCACCACCCAGTTCGCCTTTGAAGGGGTGTGGCCCTCACACTCCAGTCTGGTGCTGGAGAGAATCCCGTCCCTCATCCAGGACATGTCACCTAAGGGGTGCCCGGCCCTCACACCCAGGTCATGTCAATAAGGGTACACAACCGTCTTACCCGGGTCATAGACTAAAAAGGGGTGCCGGCCCTCACACCCCTTCATAGCACTGAAGGGTGCCCAGCCCTCACACGGTTCAGCTTGCTGTGGGGTGCCCAGCCTCACACTCTGGGTCATGGTGCTGGAGGGGTGCCGGCCTCCTCCCGGGTCATGTGAAGGGGTGCAGCCCTCACCCAGTTCACAGCACTATGAGTGCGGGCCTTCACACCCCGTTTAATGGCACTTTACTGAAGGGTGCCCGGCCCCTCACACGGTTCCATGGCATTGAAGAATGTGCCCGGCCGTCACACCCCGATTCATGGCACTGAAGTGCCCGGCCTCACTCCAGGTCATGGTGCTGGAGGGGTGCCCGGCCCTGGCACCCCAGGTCATGTCACTAAAAAGGGGTGCCCTGCCCTGACACCGGGTCATGTCCATTGAAGGAAGTGAGCCAGCCCTCCACCCTGGTTCATGGCACTGAAGGTGCCCAGCCCCACACACCCGGGGCATGTCGTTGCTGGAGGGGTGCCCGGCCCTCACACCCCAGGTCTCTGTCATAAAGGGAAAGGGTGCCTGACGTCACCCGGGTCATGTCTGAATGAGTGTCGGCCCTCACACCCAGGGACATTGTGCTGGAGGGGTGCCCGGCCTTCATCGGGTCATGGTGTGATCCCAGGGAATTTGGCCCTCCCACCTGATTCATGGCACAAGAAATCGAGCCAGGCCCACACGATTCATGGCTGAAATCCAGGCCAGGCCCTCAAACCCAGCGTCATGTGATGGGGTGCGGCCCTCCACCCCGGTTCCGCAGCACTGTGGGGGTGCCCGGACCTCCACACCCCTGTTTCATGGCACTAAAAGGGTGCAGCCCTAACTACCCAGTTCATGTCTGCTGAATCGGTGTCCGGCCCTCACACCCACAGACCCATGGTGCTGGAGGGAGTGCCCAGCCCCTCACCGGGTCAGAACTGAGGGTTGCCAGCCAGTACACCTCGCGTCATAGAGGGGTGCCCGGCCTCCACCCGGTTCTTAACACTGTTAGGGGTGCCCTCCTCCGCCCGTTTTCGCCAGCACAGAAGAGCCCGGCCCTCACTCCCCGATTCTGCACTTCCAGTGGGTGCCCGGCCTGATCGCAAAGTTGCTGAATGGTGCCCAGCCCTCACACAGGTCATGTGAAGGGTGCCAGGTCCCCTCACACAGGTCATGGTGCCCGGCCCTCCCACACAGTTCTGCTTTTGAGTAGGTGCAGCCTCACCCAGGTCATGTCCTGAATTGGTGTCAGCCACCTCACACCACACACGGAGCCATGGTGCTGCAGTCTGCCAGCCCTCTGGGCAAGTGCTGAAGGTTGCCGGCCATTACACGGGTCATGGGAAGGGGTGCCTTCCTACACCCCGGTTCATAACACTGTGGGGTGCCCTGCACTCCACACCCCGTAGTGGTGCTCGGCCTCCACCTGATTCACTTGGCTGAAGGTGCCAGCCATCACACATGATGGTGCTGGAGGTGGCCAGGCTGACACCTGGGTCATGACACTGAAGGGGTGCCCGGCCTCACTCCGATTCATGACACTGAAGGGGTGCCCTGCCCTCCCCTTCAGGTCTGGCACTGATGCCAGCCATCCCACAGGTCATGGTGCTGGGAGGGTGCAGCCTCACACCAGGTATGTCACTGAAAGGTGCCCGCCTCACGGGTCATGGTGCTGGAGGGTGCCGGCCTTCACCCAGGTCATGTCACTGAAGGGGTGCCCAGCCATCACATCCAGGTATGTCTTGAAAGTGCCCAGCCTCACACCCGGTCATGTCACTGAATAGGTGCCCGGCCTCACACCCCAGTCCTTTGCAGAGGGTGCCTGGCCTCACCAGGTCTATGGGGCTGGAGGGTGCAGCCCTCACAGTTCATGTCACTGAAGGTGCACAGGCCATGACATTGGGTATGTCTCACTGAAGGATGCAAGTTCTCACCTCCTGGTCATGGCACTGAAGGGTGTTTCCACACCCGGGCGATGGTGCTGGTTGGTGCAGCCTCACCCCAGGTCATGTCACTAGAGTGCCAGCCTACCCCAGGTGCCTTTGAAGGCCGGACCTCATCCCGTCATGGCAGTGCAGGGGCCTCCACACCGGGACTTGGTGCTGAAGGAGTGCCGTCCCTCACACCCGGTCATGCCACTGAAGGGGTGCGTGGCCTCACCGGTGCAGGTGCTGGAGGTGCCCGGCCCTCACACCCAGGTCATGTCACTGAGGCGGCCTCCACCTGGGTCATGTCACTGAAAGGTGCCCTGCCCTCCCACCCCGGTTCATGTCACTGAAGGGTGCACGGCCATGACACCCCGGTCATGTCACTGAAAGGGGGCCGCCCCTCACATACCGGGTCGATGGGCTAAAGGGGTCCCCGGACATCACACAGTTATTGGCACTGACAGGTGCCCGGTTCTCACCCATGTCATGTCACTGAAAGGGGTGCCCAGCCTTCACACCCGGGACATGGCACTGAAGGGCCCGGCCTCACACCCCGGGTCATGGTGCTGAAGGGTGCCAGCCCTCACACCCAGTTCATGTCTCTGAAGAGGGCAGCCCTCACACGGTCATGTCAATGAAGTGGTGCCCAGCCCTCACACCCAGGTCATGGTGCTGGAGGGTGCCAGCCCTCACACCCCGGTCATGTCACTGAAAGGGTGCAGCCCTCACACCCGGTCGTCAACTCCTCGGGTGCCCGGTCCTCCACCCTTGGGTCATGGCACTGATGGGGTGCCCGGCCTCACCCCTGGCCGCGCTGAAGAGTTTGCCCGGCCCTCACCCCTGGTCATGTACCTAAGTGTTGCCCGGACCTCCACGAGTCACGCCTAAAGGGTGCCCGGCCCTTACCCGGGTCCATGGCGCTGGAGGGTGCCGCCTTCACACCCCGGGTCATGTCACTGAAGGGGTGCCCAGCCACCCACATCCAGGTCATGTCACTGAAAGGGTGCCCAGCCTCACGGGTCATGTCACTGAGGTGCCCAGCCACCCTCCGGGTCATGGCACTGAGGTGCCTGGCCCTCACACAGGTCTTTGGGGCTGGAGGGTGCCCGGCCTTCACACCCAGGTCATGTCACTAAAGGGGTACCAGCCTCACACGGTTCATGTCACTGAAGGGGTGCAGGCCATACATCCCAGGTCATGGACCTAAGATGTATGCCCCCACCCCGTTCCTGGCACTGAAGAGTGCCCGACTCTTAGCAGTTCATGTCCTTATGGGTGCCCAGCCTTACACCCAGGGTAATGGTGCTGTAGGGTTGCCCGGCCTGACACCCGGGTTATGTGAAGGGGTGCCTGGCCCTCACACCTGGTTCAAAGCACTGTATGGGTGCCTTGCACTCACACTCGTTTCATGGCATAGGTGCCCGGCCCTCACACAGGTTCATGACACTGAGGTGCAGCCTCCACCCCGGTCATGTGCAGAAGGGTGCCGGCCTACACCCGGTCATGGCGCTAAAGGGTGCCCGGCCATCACACCCGGGTCATATCACTGAAAGGGGTGCAGCCGTCACACCCCGTCATGATCCTGAAGGGGTGCCCGGCCTCACACCCCAGGTCGTAATCACTGAAGGGGTGCCGGGCCTTCACACCCTGGGTCTAGTGCTGAAGGGATGTCCGTCCCTCCCGGGTCATGACACTGAAGGGGCGTGGCACTCACACCCTGGGTCATGTTGCTGGAGGGTGCCAGTCTCCTCACACACCCAGGTCATGTCACTGAAAGGGTGCCCGCCCTCACATACTGTCATGAGACTGAAGGGGCCCCAGACATCACACCGTTCATGGCACTGAACGGGTGCAGTCACCACCCCGGGTCATGTCACTAAAGGGTGCCACCCTCACACCCCAGTTCATGTCACTGAAAGGGTGCACGGCCATGACACCCGATTCTCCAGACCTAAAAGTGCCCGGCCCTCACACCCGGAGGTCATAAGTTGGCTTGTTCCAGCCCTCACCCGGGTCGCAGCACTGAAGTGCCGACCTCACACTCCAGGTCATGTGAAGGGTGCCCGGCCCTCCACCCCGGTTCCTTAGCACTGTTAGGGGTGCCCGGCCTCACCCCGTTCCTTGGCACTGAAAGGTGCCGCCTCCACATACCAGGTCTTGGCACTAAGGGGTGCCCGGCCCTCACACCCGGGTCATGGTGCTGGAGGTGTGCCCGGCCTCCACACTGGGTCATGTCGCTGAGGGTGCCAGGCCTCACAGGTCATGTCACTGAAGGGTGCCCGGCCCTCACACCCCGGGTCATGCTGGAGGGGTGCCTGCCCTCACACCCCTGGATCATGTCACTGAAGGGGGTGCAGCCCTCACACCCCGGTCGATGTCACTGAAGGTGCTGGTTCTCACTCCTGGTCCATGGCACTGAAGGGGTGCCTGGCCCTCCCCGGGCGATGGTGCTGGATTGGTGCGGCCCCACACCCGGTCATGTCACTGAAGGGGTGCACAGTTCTCACACTCCTGGTCATGGCACTGAAGGGGTGCTGTCCACACCCTGGTCAAGGGTAGCCCAGCCCTCACACCTGGCTTGTCACTGAAAGGGTGCCTGCCTCTACACTCCTGGATCATGTGAAAGGGTGCCCGACCTCACACACCGGTTCATAACATCTGTAGGGGTGCCCTGCCACCACACCTGTTTCATATCACTGAAGGAGTGCACGGCCCAAAACCTGGTTCATGTCACTATGGGGTGCCCAGCCTCACACCCGCTTGGTGCTATGGTCCTGCCCTTACACCCTGGGTCATGTGAAGGGGTGCCTGGACCACACCCAGGTTCATGACACTGAAAGGGAACCCGGCCCTCTCACCCCGGGTCATGTCACTGAAGGTGTCCAGCCCTCACACCCCAGGTCATGGCACTGAAGGGAGCCCTGGCTCACACCTGCCATGGCACTGAAGGGGCGCCTGGCCTCACACCGGGTTCAGGTGCTGGGTGCCCACCACACCCCTGGTCAGTGTCATAAAGGGGTGCCCGGCCTCACACCCCTGGGTCATGTCACTGAAGGTGTCCGCCTCACACCCCGAGCCATGGTGCTGATTGGTGCCTGCCCTCACACCACGGGTCATGGTGCTGAAGGTGCCCGCATCATACCCTGATTCATGGCACTGAAGGGGTGCCCGGCCTCACACCCCGATTCGTTACACTGGCGTTGCTCTGGCCTCACCCCAGGTGTGCTGAGGGTTGGCCTCACACCCCGGGTCATGACACTGGAAGGGTGCCCCGCATCACACCCCGGGTCATGTCACTGAAGGGTGCCCAGCCTCAACACTTCGGGTCATGCACTGAAGGGGTGCCTGGCCTCACACCCTGGGTCATGGTGAGAAGGGCGCCTGGCCCTTACACCTGGGTCAGGAAAGGGTGCCTGCCACACACCGGTTCATAACACTGTAGGGTGCCTGCCCCACACCCCTGTTTCATGTCACTTAAGGGTGCCTGGCCCAAACCCTGGTCATGTCACTTATGGGGGTGACCGGCCTCACACCTGGGTCATGGTGCTGGAGGTGCCAACCCCTGACACCCGGGTCATGTGAAGGTGCCTGCCCTCACAATGGTTCAGCACTGTATGGGTGCCTGACACTACACCCCATTTCATGGCACTTAAGGGTGCCTGCCCTCACACCCTGGGTCATGGCACTGATGAGGTGCCCGGCCCTCACACCCCTGGGCTATGCACTGAGGCTTTGCCCTGGCCCTCACACCCCTGGTCATGTGCCTAAAGTGGTGCCTGGCCTCACACCTGATTCATGTCACTGAGGTGCCCGCCTCACACCCCGGGCCATGATGCTGAGGGGTGCCTGGTCCTCACATACCGGATCATGAAGGAAGGGGTGCACAGTTCTCCACCTCCTGGTCGCCCGGCACTGAAAGGGGTACCTGGCCCTCACACCCCGGGCGATGGTGCTGAAGGTTTGCCCGGCCTGCACCCTGGTCATGTACTGGGAAATTGGTGCTCGGACCTCACACCACGATTCATAGCACTGAAGGGTGCAGCCATCACACCCGGGCCGCCCAGTGCTGGAGGGGTGTATCAGGTCCCCTAACACACTAGGTCACTTGACACTGAAGGGGTACCCGGCCACCACACCCAAACCATAGTGCTGGAGGTGCCCGTTCCTCCCACTATCCAGGTCATGTCACTGAAAGGGTGCCCGGCCTCATACTCCGGGTCATGTCACTGAGGCAGCTCTCTCAAACTCCAGGTCGCCAGGGCTAGCAGAAGGGTGCCTAGCCCCTCACGGTCATAATTCTTCGAAGGTGCCCAGCCTTACCCAGGTCATGTGAAGGTGCCTGGCCCTCCACCCGTTTCCCTAACACTGTAGGGTGCCATGCCCCCCCTCCCCGTTTCATGGCACAGAAGGGCACTGACCCTAACACCCCAGTTCATCTTCCCTTATGGTGCAGCCCTCACACCCCAGGCCAATGGCTGTGGGGTGCAGCTCTGGCTTACCCCAGGTCATGTGAAAGGTGCCAGCCCATCCACCTGGTTCAAAGCATTGTATGGGTGCCTCTCCGTTTCATAGCATAAGGGTGCCCAGCCCTCCACAGGATTCATGACACTGAAAATTTGGCCTGCTTGCAGGTCATGTCACTGGGGGTGCCAGCCCTCACACCCGGGTCCTTGGCACTGAGAGGGCCAGCCCTCATCCCAGGTCTCATGGAAATGAAGGGGTGCCAGGCCCTCACCCAGGTCTTAGTGCTGAAGGATGCCGTCCCTCACACGGGTCTGACATAAGTAGTGCTTGGCCTCACATCGGGTCATGGCGCTGGAGGGGTGCCCGGCCCTCACCACCAGGTCATGTCACTGGGGTGCTGGCCACCACCCTGGGTCATGTCCTGAAGGGTGCCAGCCTCACAGTTCATGTCACTGAAGGTGCACGACCACCAACACCGGGTCATGGACCTAAAAGGTGTAGCCCTCACCAGTCATAAGGGTTGAAGCGTTTCCAACCCTCACACAACAGGTCCATGAATTGCTGATAGGGGTGTAGCCCTCACCGGTCTTCAGCATTGAAGGTGCCAGCCCTCACCCCAGGTCATGTGAATAGGTGCCCAGCCCTCACACACCCCAGTTACGCAGCACTGTAGGGGTGCCAGCCCTCACACCCAGTTTCATGGACACTGAAAAGGGTGCCCAGCCCTCACACCCCGATTCATGACACTGAAGGGTGCCCGGCCCTCCACCCAGTTCACCCCACCCCTTTTGTAGGGGTGCCTTCCCTCACACACCCCCGTTTCATGTCACTGAAAGAGAGTGACCAGCCCTCACACCCCAGGTCATGTGTCACTGAGAAGGTTTGCCGGGCCCTCACACCCTTGGTCATGTACTGGAAGTGGTGCTCGGCCTCACACCTGATTCATGGCACTGAAAGGGTGCCCGGCCATCACACCGATTCATGACACTGAAGGGTGCCTGCCCTCACATCGTCATGGCACAGGCTGCCCTAACACCCCGATTCATGACACTGAAGGGAACCCGCCCTCACATCCCGGGTCATGGCACTAAAGGGTGCCCGGCTGTCACACGGGTGATGGCGCTGGAGGGTGTCCGGCCTCACACCCTGGATCATGTCACTGAAAGGGTGCCCGGCCCTCACCCCGGGTCATGTCACTGAAGGTGCACATCTCACACTCCTGGTCATGGCACTGAAGGGGTGCCTGGCCCTCACACCCCAGGGATAGTGCTTGATTGGTGCCCGGCCCTCACCCCTGGTCATGTCACTGAAGGGGTGCACAGTTCACACTCCTGGTCATGGCACTGAAGGCCTGGCCCCACCCCGGGCGATGGTGCGAAGGTCTGCTCTCCTCACACCCCTGGTCATGTACTGAAATTGGTGCCTGGACTCACACCCTGATTCATGGCACTGAAAGGGTGCCCGGCCATCACACCCCCGGGCCATGGTGCTGGAGGGGTGTCAGGTCCCGACACACCTGGGTCTGCGACACTGAAGGTGCCTGCCTCACACCATGCGTGCTGGAGGGTGCCTGTCTCACTCCCCGTCATGTCACTGAAAGGGTGCCCGGCCCTCATACCCGGGTCATGTCACTGAAGAGGTGCCCAGCCTCACACTCCGGGTCATGGAACTGAAGGGTGCCTGCCCTACACCCGGGTCATGGTGCTGAAGGTGCCCAGCCTTACACCCGGTCATGTGAAGGTGCCCGGCCCTCACACCCAGTCTGCAGCATCAGGTGCCGGGCTCACACCCTGCTTCATGTCACTGAAAGGGTGACTGGCCTCACACCCGGGCCATGTCACTGAAGGTACAGTTCTCACATTTTGGTCATGGCACTCAAGGGGTGCATTCAGCACTCCCCGGGCGATGGTGCTGATTGGTGCCCGGCCTCACCCGGGTCATGGTTCTGAAGGGGTGCCCGGCCTCACACCCGATTCATGAGCACTGAAAGGGTGCCTGGCCCTGACACCCCGGTTCGCAGCACTGAGGTGCCGGGCCCTCACACCCGCTTGCACTGAAAGGGTGCCTGGCCTCACACCCCGGGTCAGGGTGCTGGAGGTGCCTGGCGCCTCACACCCTGGGTCATGTCACTGAAAGTGCCTGCCCTCACACCCGGGTCATCACTGAAGGTGCCCAGCTCTCAAACCCGGGTCATGAATACTGAAGGGGTTTGCCCTCACACCCCGGGTGATGGTGCAAGGAGTGCCCGCCTACACCCCGGGTCATGAAAGGGTGCCCGGCTCACACCCGGTTCATAACACTGTAGGGTGCCCTGCACCCACAACCTGCTCTTCATGTCACTGAAGGAGTGCCCGGCCCCAAAACCCCGGTTCATGTCACTTATGGGTGCCTGCCTCACACTGGGTCATGGTGCATGGAGGGTGCCCGCCCTGACACCCCAGGTCATGGAAGGTGCCCAACTCACACCCAGGTTCACATGTCACTGAAGGTGTCCGGCCTCACACCCCGGGCCATGGTGCTGATTGAACCTGCCCTCACACCACGGGTCATGGTGCTGAAGCGGTGACCGGCCATCACACTCCGGGCCATGGTGCTGAGGGGTGTCAGGCCCTGACACACCTGGGTCATGACACTCAAGGGGTGCCCGGCCCTCACACCCCAGGCCATGGTGCTGGAGGTGCCCGTCTCACTCCCTGGGTCATGTCACTGAAAGGGTGCCCCTCATACTCCAGCATACTGAGGGTGCCCAGCCTCACACTCCGGGTCACACTGAAGGGGTGCCTGGCCTCCCACCTGGGGTCATGGCGCTGAAGGTGCCAGGCCCTACTCCCGGGTCATGAGATGCCTGTCCTCACAGCCCGTTTCCGAACACTGTAGGTGCCACCACAATTTGCTTCAAGCACTGAAGGTGCCCGACCCAACACCCCGGTTCATGTCATTAATGGTGAGCCTGGCCCCACCCTGTACGAAGGCTAGGGGTGCCCAGCCCTGACACCCCGGTTCAAAGCACTGCATGGGTGCCCGGCACTCACACCTTCATGACACTGAAAGAGTGCCCGGCCTCACACCCCAGGTCATGTCACTGAAGGTGCCAGGCCCTCACACCCCGGGCCATGGCACTGAAGGGAGCCCGCCCTCACATCCCGGTCATGGAACGAAGGCCGGGCCTCACACCCAGGTCTTGTGCTGAAGGATGCCCGTCCTCACACCCCCGGTCATGACACTTAAGGGGTGCTCGGCCCTCACATCCGGGTCATGGTGCTGAGGGTGCCCGCCCTCACACACCCAGGTCATCCACTGAAAGGGTGCACAGCCCTCACACCCCTGGTCATGTCACTGAAAGGGTGCTCCGCCCTCACACCCCCTTCCTGTCAACTGAAGGGGTGCATGCCATAACACTCCAGGTCATGGACCAAAGGGGTGCCCAGCCCTCACACCCGTGGGCCGTGGGGCAAGCGTTTCCCGGCCCTCTCACAATGGGTCATGGTGCTGATGGGGTGCCCGCCCTCACACCCCGATTCTGGCATTGGTGCCCTAACCCTCACCCCAGGTCAAGTGAATGGGTGCCCGCCTCACACCCCAGCCTGCAGCACTGTAGGGGTGCCCGGCCCTCACACCCAGTTTCCATGGCACTGAGGGTGCCCAGCTCACACCCCTGATTCATGACACTGAAGGATGCCCGGCCTCACACCCCCAGTTCGCAGCACTGTAGGGGTGCCCGGCCTCACACCCAGGTTCATGACACTGAAAGGGTGCCTGCCCTCACACCCGATCATGTCACTGGGTGCCTGCCTCACCCCGGGTCGTGGAGCCTGGCCCTCATCCCGGGTCATGGCATGAAGGGTGCTGGCCCTCACACCCAGGTCTTGGTGCTGGAAGGGATGCCTGTCCCTCACACCCCGGGTCATGACACTTAAGGGGTGCTGGCCTCACATCCCGGGTCATGGTGTTGAGGGGTGCCAGCCCCCACACACCCAGGCCATGTCACAGTGGGTGCCCGGCCCTCACACACCCGGGCATGTGTCACTGAAAAGGGTGCCCGGCCCTCACACACAGGTCATGGGGTTGAAGGATTCCCCGCCCTCACACACGCCTATAGGTGCTGATGGGGTGCCCGGCCCTACACCCGATTCTGAATTGTAGGGTGCCCGCCCTCACACCACGCTCTCATGGCACTTAAGGGGTGCCCGGCCCTCACACCTAGGTTCATGACACTGAAAGAGTGCCCGGCCCTCACACCCCGGGTCATGTCACTGAGGTGCCCGGCCTCACACCTGTCTATGGCACTGAAGGATGCCCGTCCCTCACACCCCTGGTCATGACACTGAAGGGGTGCGTGGCCCTCACACCCCGGGTTATGGTGCTGGAGGGTGCCCGGCCCTCCACACACCGGGTCATGTCACTGAAAGGTGCCCGGCCTCACACCCCTGCGTCATGTCACAGGGTGCCCGGCCCTCACACCCCGTTCATGTCACTGAAGGTGCACGGCCATGACACCCGGGTCATGGGAGGGTGCCCACCTCACACCCAGGGTCATGGGGTTGAAGCGTTTCTGCCCTCACACACCGGGTCATGGTGCTGATGGGGTGGCATCTCACACCCTGGTTCAAAGACCAGTATGGGTGCCGGCACTCACACCCGTTTCATGGAACTGGGGTGCCCGGCTCACAAGGTTCATGACACTGAAAGAGTGCCAGTCCTCACACCCCGGGTCATGTCACTGAAGGGGTGCCCGCCCTCACACCCCGGGTCATGGCACTGAAGGGGAGCGCGGCCGTCACATCCCGGGTCATGGCAATGAAGGTGCCGCCCCACACCCCGGTCTTGGTGCTGAAGGATGCCGTCCTCACACCCCGTCATGACACTTGGGCGGCACTCACACCCCGTCATGGTACTGGAGAGGTGCCCGGCCCACACCCCGATTCATGACACTGAAGGGGTGCCCGCCCTCACACCCCGGGTCAGGGGTGATGGAGGGGTGCCCAGCCCTCACACCCCGGGTCAGGGGTGATGGAGGGTGCCCGGCCCTCACACCCCGGGTCATGTCACTGAAAAGGTGCCCGGCCTCACACCCCGTTTCAGGGCACTGAAAGGGTGCCCGGCCCTCCCCCGATTCATGACACTGAAGGGTGCCCGGCCCTCACCCCAGTTCGCAGCACTGTAGGGGTGCCCAGCCCTCACACCCCGTTTCATGTCACTGAAAGGGTGACCAGCCCTCACACCCCGGGTCATTGTCACTGAGGGGTGCAAATTCCACCTCCTGGTCATGGCACTGAGGGTGCCTGGCCCTCACACCCGGGCGATGGTGCTGAAGGTTTGCCCAGCCCTCACACCCTTGGTCATGTACTGAAGTGGTGCTCGGCCCTCACACCTGATTCATGGCACTGAAAGGGTGCCCAGGCCATCACACCCGATTCATGACACTGAAGGGTGCCCTGCCTACATCGGGTCATGGCACTGAAGGGTGCCCGGCCTAACACCGATTCATGACACTGAAGGAACCGGCCCTCACATCGGTCATGGCACTAAAGGGTGCCCGGCTGTCACCCGGGTGATGGCGCTGGAGGTGTCCGGCCCTCACACCCTGGATCATGTCACTGAAGGTGCCCGGCCCTCCACCCAGGTCATGTCACTGAAGGGTGCACAGTTCTCACACTCCTGGTCATGGCACTGAAGGGGTGCCTGGCCCTCACACCCAGGCGTAGTGTGATTGGTGCCAGCCCTCCCGGGTCATGTCACTGAAGGGGTGCACAGTTCTCACACTCCTGGTCATGGCACTGAAGGTGCCTGGCCCTCACACACCCGGGCGATGGTGCTGAGGTTTGCCCGTCCCTCACACCCTGGTGTACTGAAATTGGTGCTCCGGACCTCACACCTGATTCATGGCACTGAAAGGGTGCCCGGCCATCACACCCGGGCCATGGTGCTGGAGGGGTGTCAGTCTGACACACCTGGGTCATGACACTGAAGGGTGCCGGCCTTCACCCCAGGCCATGGTGCTGGAGGGTGCCCGTTCCTCCTCCCGGGTCATGTCACTGAAAGGTGCCAGCCCTCATACTCCGGGTCATGTCACTGAAGAGGTGCCCAGCTCTCACTCGGGTCATGGAACTGAAGTGCCTGGCCCTCACACCCCGGGGTCATGGTGCTGAAGGGGTGCCCAGCCCTTACACGGTCATGTGAAGGGTGCCCGGCCCTCACACCCCAGTTACCCAGCACTGTGGGGTGCCAGCCCCTCACACCCCGTTTCATGTCACTGAAAGGGTGACCGGCCCTCACACCCGGGTCATGTCACTGAAGGGTGCACAGTTCTCACACTCTTGGTCATGGCACTCAAGGGGTGCTGGCCCTCCACCCCGGGCGATGGTGCTGGATTGGTGCCCGGCCCTCACACCCAGGTCATGGTTCTGAAGGGGTGCCCCAGCCCCACCCATTCATGGCACTGAAAAGGGTGCCCGGCCTGACACCCCGGTTCGCAGCACTGTGGGGTGCCGGGCCCTCACACCGTTTATTGCACTGAAAGGTGCCCGGCCCTCACACCCCGGGTCCAGGAGTGCTGGAGGGGTGCCGCGCTCACACCCTGGGTCATGTCACTGAAAAGGGTGCCCGGCCCTCACACCCCGGGTCATGTCACTGAGGGTGCCCAGCTCTCAAACTCCGGGTCATGATACTGAAGGGGTGCCTGGCCCTCACAGTGATGGTGCTGAAGGAGTGCGGCCCTTACACGGGTCAGTGAAAGGTGCCCGGCCCTCACACCCCAGTTCATAACACTGTAGGGGTGCCCTGCACCCCCAACCCGTTTCATGTCACTGAAGGAGTGCCCGGCCCTACCCCAGTTCATGTCACTTATGGGTGCCCGGCCCTCACACTCCGGGTCATGGTGCTGGAGGGTGCCGGCCCTGACACCCAAGGTCATGGAAGAAGGGTGCCCGGCACTCACACCCAGGTTCATGTCACTGAAGGGGTGTCCGGCCCTCCACACCCCGGGCCATGGTGCTGGATTGGAAACCGGCCTCACACCACGGGTCATGGTGCTGGAAGCGGTGACGGCCATCACACCTCGGGCCATGGTGCTGGAGGGTGTCAGGCCCTGACACACCTGGTCATGACACTCAAGGGGTGCCCAGCCCTCACACCCCAGGCCATGGTGCTGGAGGGTGCCCGTTCCTCCTCCTGGGTCATGTCACTGAAAGGGTGCCCGCCCCTCATACTCCGGGTCATGTTACTGAAGAGGTGCCCAGCTCTCACACTCCGGGTCATGGCACTGAAGGGTGCCTGGCCCTACACCAGGGTCATGGCCTGAAGGGGTGCCCGGCCCTTCTCCCAGGTCATGTGAGGTGCCCGGTCCTCCAGCCCGTTCCTAACACTGTAGGGTGCCATGCCCCACACCCCGTTCATGGCACTGAAGGGTGCCCGACCCTAACACCCCGGTTCATGTCACTTATGGGGTGCCCGGCCCTCCACCCCGGGTAATGGTGCTGTAGGGTGCCCGGCCTGACACCCCGGTTCAAAGCACTGTATGGGTGCGGCACTCCCCAGAGTTCATGACACTGGAGTCCCGGCCCTCACACCCCAGGTCATGTCACTGAAGGTGCCAGGCCCTCACACCCAGGCCGCCAGCACTGAAGGGGCCAGCCCTCATCGGGTCATGGCAATGAAGGGTGCCGGGCCCTCACACCCCGGGTCTTGGTGCTGAAGGGATGCCCGTCCCTCACACCAGGTCATGACATAAGGGGTGCTGCCCTCACATCCCGGGTCATGGTGCTGGAGAGGTGCCCGGCCTCACACACCAGGTCATCTCACTGAAAGTGCACAGCCCTCACACCTGGGTCATGTCACTGAAAGTGCCCGGCCCTCACACCGGTTATGTCACTGAAGGGGTGCACAGCCTCAACACCTCCGGGTCATGGACCTAAAGTGCCCGGCCCTCACACCCAGGGTCATGGGGTTGAAGCGTTTCCCGGCCCTCACAACGGGTCATGGTGCTGATGGGTGCCCGGCCCTCACACCCGATTCTTGGCATTGAGGGGTGCCCGACCCTCACACCCCAGGTCATGTGAATGGGTGCCCGCCCTCACACCCAGTTCGCAGCACTGTAAGGGGTGCCCGGCCACACCCAGTTTCATGGCACTGAAGGTGCCCAGCCCTCACACCCCGATTCATGACACTGAAGGATGCAGCCCTCACACCCAGGTTCATGTCACTGAAGGGGTGCCCGGCCCTCACACCCCGGGTCATGGCACTGAAGGGGAGCCCGGCCCTCACATCCCGGGTCATGGCAATGAAGGGGTGCCGGGCCCTCACACCCCGGGTCTTGATGCTGAAGGGATGCCCGTCCCTCACACCCCGGGTCATGACACTGAAGGGGTGCGTGGCCCTCACATCCCGGGTCATGGTGCTGGAGGGGTGCCCGGCCCTCACACACCCGGGTCATGTCACTGAAAGGGTGCACGGCCCTCACACCCTGGGTCATGTCACTGAAAGGGTGCCCGGCCCTCACACCCCGGTTCATGTCACTGAAGGGGTGCACGGCCATGACACCCCGGGTCATGGACCTAAAGGGGTGCCCGGCCCTCACACCCAGGGTCATGGGGTTGAAGCGATTCCCGGCCCTCACACACCGGGTCATGGTGCTGATGGGGTGCCCGGCCCTTACACCCCGATTCTTGGCATTGTAGGGGTGCCCGGCCCTCACACCACGTTTCATGGCACTTAAGGGGTGCCCGGCCCTCACACCTAGGTTCATGACACTGAAAGAGTGCCCGGCCCTCACACCCCGGGTCATGTCACTGAAGGGGTGCCCGGCCCTCACACCCCGGTTCATGGCACTGAATGGATGCCTGTCCTCACACCCCGGGTCATGACACTGAAGGGGTGTGGCCCTGTTAACCTGGCCGCGGTGCGAGGGTGCCCGCCCTCACACACCGGCTGAAAGGGTGCCCGGCCCTCACACCCCTGCGTCATGTCACTGAAAGGGTGCTCGGCCTCACACCCCGGTTCATGTCACTGAACGGGTGCACGGCCATGACACCCCGGGTCATGGACCTAAAGGGGTGCCCGCCCCTCACACCCAGGGTCATGGGGTTGAAGCGTTTCCCGGCCCTCACACACCGGGTCATGGTGCTGATGCGGTGCCCTGCCCTCACACCCTGGTTCAAAGCACTGTATGGGTGCCCGGCACTCACACTCCGTTTCATGGAACTTAAGGGGTGCCCGGCCCTCACACCCAGGTTCATGACACTGAAAGAGTGCCCGGCCCTCACACCCCGGGTCATGTCACTGAAGGGGTGCCCGGCCCTCACACCCCGGGTCATGGCACTGAAGGGGAGCCCGGACCTCACATCCCGGGTCATGGCAATGAAGGGGTGCCGGGCCCTCACACCCCGGGTCCTGGTGCTGAAGGGATGCCCGTCCCTCACACCCCGGGTCATGACACTGAAGGGGTGCGTGGCACTCACACCCCGGGTCATGGTGCTGGAGGGGTGCCCGGCCCTCACACACCCGGGTCATGTCACTGAAAGGGTGCGTGGCACTCACACCCCGGGTCATGGTGCTGGAGGGGTGCCCGGCCCTCACACCCTGTTCGCAGCACTCTAGTGCCTGGCCCTCACACCTCTGTTTCATGGCACTGGAAAGGGTGCCCGGCCCTCACACCCCGATTCATGACACTGAAGGGGTGCCCGGCCCTCACACCCCGGTTCGCAGCACTGTAGGGGTGCCCGGCCCTCACACCCCATTTCATGTCACTGAAAGGGTGACCGGCCCTCACACCCCGGGTCATGTCACTGAAGGGGTGCACAGTTCTCACACTCTTGGTCATGGCACTGAAGGGGTGCCTGGCCCTCACACCCCGGGCGATGGTGCTGGATTGGTGCCCGGCCCTCACACCGCGGGTCATGGTTCTGAAGGGGTGCCCGGCCCTCACACCCCGATTCATGGCACTGAAAGGGTGCCCGGCCCTCACACCCCGATTCGTGACACTGAAGGGGTGCCCGGCCCTCACCCCCCGGGTCATGGCACTGAAGGGGTGCCCGGCCCTCACACCCCGGGTCAGGGTGCTCGTGGGGTGCCCGGCGCTCACACCCTGGGTCAGGGGTGCTGGAGAGTGCCGGCCCTCACACCCGGGTCATGTCACTGAAAGGTGCCCGGCCTCACACCCAGGTCATGTCACTGAAGGGGTGCCCAGCTCTCACACTCCGGGTCATGATACTGAAGGGGTGCCTGGCCCTCACCCGGGTGATGGTGCTGAAGTGCCCAGCCACTTCGGGTCATGTGAAGGTGCCCGGCCTCACACCCCCAGTTCATAACAGCTGTAGGGTTCCCCCACCCCGTTTCATGTCACTGAAGGTGCCGGCCCTAAACCCGGTTCATGTCACTTATGGGGTGCCCGGCCTCCACACACCAGGTCATGGTGCTGGAGTGCCCAGCCTATCACCCAGGTCATGTGGTGCCCGGCCCTCAAACCCAGGTTCATGACACTAAAGGGAACCCGGCCCCTCACCCCGGGTCATGTCACTGAAGGGGTGTCCAGCCCTCCACCCCAGGTCATAGCACTGAAGGGGAGCCAGCTCTCACACAGGTCATGGCACTGAAGGGTGCCCAGCCCTCCACCCGGGTCATAGTGCTGAAGAGTGCCCGGCCCTCACACCCCAGGTCATGTCACTAAGGGGTGCCAGCCCTCACATCCCGGGTCATGTCACTGAAGGGGTGTCCGGCCCTCACCCGGGCCATAGTGCTGAAGGGTGCCGACACTCCACACGGGTCATGTCACTAAAGGTGCCAGCCCTCCCCACACGGGTCATGTCACTGAAGGGTGTCCAGCCCTCACACCCCGAGCCATGGTGCTGGATTGGTGCCCGGCCCTCACACCACGGGTCATGGTGCTGAAGGGTGCCCGGCCTTCATACCCCGATTCATGGCATTGACGGTGCAGCCCTCACACCCAGGTTCGCAGCTCTGTAGGGTGCCCGGCCTCACACCCCGTTTCATGGCACTGAAAGGGCGCCAGCCCTCACCCCGATTCGTGACACTGAAGGGGTGCCGGCCCTCACCCCGGGTCATGGTGCAAAGGTGCCCGGCCCTTACACCCCGGGTCATGTGAAAGGTGCCCGGCCTCACACCCAGTTCATGGGTGCCCTGCCCCCACCACCCCGTTCATGTCCTTAGGGTGCCCGGCCCTAAAACCCGGTTCATGTCACTTATGGGGTGACCGGCCCCTCACACTCCAGGTCATGGTACTGGAGGGGTGCCCAGCCCTGACACCCGGGTCATGTGAAGGTGCCCGACCCTCACACCCTGGTTCAAAGCACTGTATGGGTGCCGGCACTCACACCCATTTCATGGCAAGGGGTGCCGACCCTCACACCCCTGGTCATGGCACTGATGAGGTGCCCGGCCCTCCACACCCCTGGCCATGGCACTGAAGCTTTGCCCCGCCCTCACACCCCTGGTCATGTACCTAAGTGGTGCCCGGCCCTCACACCCCCGATTCATGTCACTGAGGGTGCCCGGCCCTCCACGGGTCATGTCACTGAAAGGGTTCAGCCCTCACACCCCTGGGTCATGGCACTGAAGGGTGCCTGGCCCTCACACACCGGGTCATGGTGCTGGAGGGGTGCCCAGCCTTCACCTCAGGTCATGTCACTCAAGGGTGCCGGCCCTCACCCCAGTTCATGTCACTGAAGGGTGCACAGCCATAACACCCAGGTCATGGACCTAAAGGGGTGCCAGCCCTCACACCGGGTCATGGGGTTGAAGCGTTCCGGCCCTCACACCC
>NW_024733030.1:0-25025 GCF_018991925.1 Homarus americanus | reverse complement strand
TCAGTATTCGTTCCGGTTACGTATTGCTTAAATGGCGTGGCTCACGATGTTTATCTCAAAGTATTTATGGACGGAAAGTTCTTACGGTTCACACGTACAGAACACATGACCAGGAAACCTGCCTGTTAAGATCATTATAGTGTACGTTAGTTTAATTTGGGGGAGCTCATGGTGACGCTCTCGGCCTAGAGGCTGTTGTGGTGCTGCTGTTTTGTAATGTTAGACTCACACTACCACACAGGCTGAGGGCAGTCTATCTCGGAGATTATACATTCATACATGCACACATATGTCTGTCTGTCTGTCTCTTGTATGTATGTAGTATGTATGTATGTATGTATGTATGTATGTATGTATGTATGTGGATCCCATGTACCTCTGAAGTTTTCAGAGTTGAATTTCGGGATTTGGCTGATGGACGACCCCCAAAGATTGGAATCTCTATTAAATTTTTTTTCTGTTTTTGCTGGACAGTTATAGGTTAGGTTAGGTTGGGTTTAGGTTGGGATTGGGTTGGGTTAGGTTGGGTTAGGGTTTTAAGAAAGGGCGTCAAATTTTGTGGCTTATATAAATAGTCCTGGGTTGTGGGGGAAGGAGGCAGGGGTTTGTTTTCATTGTTTAAATTAGGAGGAACTAATTGTGTAATATTCGTTGAGTAAAACCCAAACATTAGGTTATATAAATTATATTGTTTTTGTTAATAGTGTTGAAATGAATGTACAGGTGTGTGTGAAAATCATACGTTGTAAAATAATACATACAATATAATTATATATCTGAAAAGAACTAAAAATAATATTAAAAACAGTTATATAAACATGAAATGGACTATTTTGTGGCCGACTAGGGGATTGGAAGAAGGGGGATGAGAGAGTAGCAGGCCATAACAAGGAAGGGTGATACATGTATGTTTCCGGAACCCAGAGACACATGTATACAGTGACACATACATACATAAACAGTATCATGTTAATAAGTCAAGTGCAAAATGTGTGAAAGCAAAACTGACGACACATGTGTAGAACAGGTGACACATAGGTAGAATAAGTGACAAAGTTGGCAGAATAAGTGACACATATATAGCATTGCAGTGACACATGAGACAAACTGTAAATAATAAAGGAGACTGTACAACCACTGACAGCTGGTGCCACTTTTTTCGTGCCAGGTGTAGCTCTCCATCACCACTACCTGCTGGCACCTGGCATGACCGGCTGGTGTTGGGAGTGGGGGCTGACCTGTTGTGGTGTTAGGGGTGGACCTGACCTTGTGTGGTGTTAGGGGTGGACCTGACCTTGTGTGGTGTTGGGGGTGACTGACCCTGTGTGTGTTGTTGAGGGGGACCTGACCCTGTGTGGTGTTAGGGACCTGACCTGTGTGTGGTGTTAGAGGGGAACCTGACCCTGTGTGGTGTTAGGGGGAATCTTACCTGTGTGGTGTTAGGGGGGACCTGACCCTGTTTGGTGTTGGGGGACTGACCCTGTGTGGTGGGGGACGGCCCTGTGTGTGGTGTTGTGGGGAACCTGCCTGTGTGTGAGACCTGACCTGTGTGGTGTTGGGGACCTGACCCTGTGTGGTGTTAGGGGACTGACCTTGTGGTGTTGGGGGACCCGGGCCTGTGTGGTGGGGGGACCTGACCCTGTGTGGTGTTAGGGGGACTGTCCTGTGTGTGGTGTTAGGGGGACCTGACCCTGTGTGTGGTGTTAGGAGGACCTAACTCCTGGTGGTGTTAGGGAAGACTTGACCTGATACTACGGTGTTCCAGAAGCTAATGGTTGGTGTTGCCACAAGAATTACGAGGTGGTATTTATTGATGGTTTTATCTTTGTTATGGTAAAAAACAAAGGATATTCTCTGTCCTGTCTGTCTGTCTGTCTGTCTGTCTGTCTGTCTGTCTGTCTGTCTCTGCTTCTTTTCTCCAGACGAACCTCCTGAGGTGTAGGGTCATCTCTATGGCTAATTCATTCCAACGAAACTTTATAATCTACTGTCGTCAGCGTCTAGACGGCTCGTGTCTCCGGCCAGCAGAGGACTAGAGATGTGGTCCCCAGTACCCGTAGTTCCTCCCTTACTCCTCCTGGATACCTCCCTCGCTCTCCTCCTGTATACTACACCATATCCCTCCTCACTCCATCTGTGCTCCTTCTCCTCTCTTATAATTTCTATATTTTTTATTCCCATCGGCCTCTTTCTCTCACCACAACAACCACAACCCTTTCTTTCTCCTCCATACCTTCCTTCTGTCTCTCTAATCTTTTATTATCTTTATTTTCTCCATTTACTGGTCACCTTCTCGTCTCCCTCTCACCTTCCCTCCACCCTTACCTATCCATTTATACCCACCACCTTGTAGCGGATTTTAGAGATTACGAGGTGTGACGTGTGTATTGATGTGCAATGATGTTGTGATGTATGTGTGTGTGTTGAGTTATGAGTGTGGGGTGTGTGTTGTGCGAGGTGTGGCGTGTGTGTTGTGTGTGCTTTCGGACTCAAGATGTGTATGGGAATATTAGTCAAATTGACCCTAGCGTTACGAGGTTTCAGTCTTATTAGGGCCCAGTCTAATTGGGTACCCGCTTAATTAATCCTAAACTAGCCATAACATCTAGAGGGACCCAATGCTAATGAGCCCCAGTTCTAGTAGACCACATTTTTAATAAGCCCATCCCTAATAATTAAGCTCACAAGGTCATCCTAGGTCTTGGTCCATTTGAGTCGTAGCTAAATTCACGACCAGGTAGAACACACGCAGCACATCACGACCTTTATAAATGTTACTAATTATACCTTATAGGATCCTCAAGTTGCATATCAGCCGAGGAAAACCTGTTTTTAATATACAGTGTAGATAGTCATTACTCGCCTTTCTCCCCACTTTCTAACACCCCTTGTTTTTCTATCTCTCATCTATGTCTCATTCTAATCCCCCTCCGTATCTCTCCACCCTCCTCCCTCCCCTTTCTCTCCTCTCCCTCACCGTTCGTGCATCAGGGCCATGTCCTTCCTGTCACTATCCTATTTTATGTCTCACTCTGGCCTTCTATTCTGTCTTTCTCATACCTATACCTCGATCACCGTGTCCTCCTCACCGTGTCCTCCAGGTGGTGAGAGAGAGTCTGATGGTGGCTGAGGGTAGGGGCTCAACTTCTCTTCACTTCCTCCCTTCGTCTTCTGCAGGCGACCACACCTTCTCCTCCACCACACGATACACAGGGGGTTTGGTCCTTCTTTATAAGGACACAAAGCGATGCGTGTTTTATCCTCTTAAGTTTTAGTCATGTTTTTAGCTTTTTTCTATCTTATGTAAGTACCTCTCTCCTTTTCTCTCTTTTTTCTCTCTTTTTTGTCCATCCCCTCCTCATCTCTATTCTCTTTTCTCACCCTCTCATCTCTGTATATGTATAATGAGATCTCAGGCGTGTTCACTCACGAATCGCCAATCCTAAGACCAGCTAATCTCACCCCGAAAGCTCTTGCGGGAGGCGGGTGAATCCAGCGTTCATAAACAAACTTAACACGAATAAAAAAAAAAAAAAACTCTCCACCTGTTTTGGGATGAATTTATACCTGCATAATAAACAACAACAGGCAAAACACCGTAACAATAACAGTATAACTTTTTAGGTAAAACAAAAAAACAATAAAACAAAAAAATTGAAAAGTTTGGTATATTGGCTATCAAGGCTTTTATTTACATTTATTCTCTTCTTTTTTATCGTCTCGCTATTGTTTGTTAATCTGTCTCTCATCTTCCTGTTTCATGTTTCTGATTTTGTTTTCTTTTTTTATTTCCCATTGAGAGAAATAAGAAGAAATAGGATTAAGTCTGTGAGATTTTATTATCTAATTTTATCAGCCAATCGAACGTACTGCCTTGAGAACGTAAGTCCCAGAGGCCTGACAAACCATTAAGGGCCGTATAGATACTTCACACTGTAGCTTGGACCTTTTTTTTTTTGCTTTGGTACTAAAAGGCAATATGGGGTTGGTACTGCACCTGATCTCCTATTTCCCCATCTGTATAGTTAGAGACCCATTCACAGTTGGGTGACTAAGGGTGCCTCGAGCGTGAACCAGGACACTTAGATCATAATTGTAGATAATTCTGTACAACTAACAACACAACATAACTCACAATACAACATAACTCACAATACATAACTCAATTACATAACTCACAATACAACATAACTCACAACACAACATAACTCTAACATAACATAACTCACAACACAACATAACTCACAATACAACATAACTCACAACTTGTACATAACTCACAATACAACATAACTCACAATGCAACATAACTCACAACAACACTAACTCACAACACAACATAACTCACCACAATATAACTCACAACACATTTATGCTCACAACACAACATAACCACAACACAACATAACTCACAACACAACATAACTCACATGACATGCAAGAATAAATTTATTACCCCAAAAAATCAAAATGCAAAAAAAAGGTAATCAATAAACAACAAACAAAGAAACAGCTCCACACAAACAAACAAACACATGTACATTCAAACAAAAACATTTACATCAAACAAGAAACAAACAATAAAAAACGAATATTAATCATGTTAAATCATCTCTCAGCTGTAAAGAACTAATTACTTTGCTAATTACTACCATCTCAATTAGTGAGAGTAATTAATGTTGATAGAAATTACATCCTTGATCGATTAATATTCCTCATGTTAGTTAGTTAGTTAGTTAGTTAGTTTGTTTGTTTGTTTGTTTGTTTGTTTGTTGGTTTGCTTGTTACTTTGTTTGTTACTTTGCTTGTTTGTTACTTTATTTGTTTGTTTGTTACTTTGTTTGTTTGTTTGTTAGTTTGTTACTTTGTTTGTTTGTTTGTTAGTTTGTTACTTTGTTTGTTTGTTTGTTTGTTTGTTACTTTGTTTGTTTGTTTGTTTGTCTGTTACTTTGTTTGTAAGTTTGTTTGTTAGTTTGTTTGTTTGTTTGTTAGCTTTTTACTTTGTTTGTTTGTTGGTTTGTTATTTAGTTAGCTTGTTTGTTTGTTTGTTTGTTTGTTAGTTTGTTACTTTATTTGTTTGTTAGTTTGTTAGTTTGTTACTTTATTTGTTTGTTAGTTTGTTACCTTGTTTGTTTGTTTGTTTGTTTGTTAGTTTGTTACTTTATTTGTTTGTTAGTTTGTTAGTTTGTTACCTTGTTTGTCTGTTTGTTTGTTTGTTTCATTCATTAGTTTATTCGGTATTTATATCGTTAGTTAGTTCAATAGCTTAGGTTAATATATCGTTAATTAGTGTATTAGTGACGTCATTGGTGTAACAGTTGGTTCACTAATGATATCGTTAGTTGCTTCATTAATTAATCCCATAGTTACTTCAAACTTACTTCAATACTTCACCACTTACTTTATTACTTGAACAGTTACTTCACCACTTACTTTATTACTTAAATACCTCAACAGTTACCTCACCACTTACTTTATTACTTAAATACCTCAACAGTTACCTCACCACTTACTTCATTATTCCAATTGTTACTTCACCACTTATTTCATTATTCCAATTGTTACTTCACCACTTACTTCATTACCTCAACAGTTACCTCACCACTTACTTCATTATTCCAATTGTTACTTCACCACTTACTTCATTACTTCAACAGTCTTTTACCACTTACTTCATTACCTCAACAGTTACTTCACCACTTACTTCATGAGAGGATTTGAACAGTTATATTCGTCGACGGGTAAAAACAATTTTCTTTCGCGAGTAAAACGGACAGACAGACAGACAGACAGACAGACAGAGTATAGCTTCATTCTAAGGTATAAGATATTTTTTCACCTATCGCTCTAGATTTTATTGCTATCCTATTACATAACAGTTATCGTTCAGAAAGAAAGAATAGATTACCTTAATATCACCAGTTATCATTCCTTGTTATTTATAGTCAGTGTGATACAGGTAGAATATTTCGAGTGGAAAAAAAATCTTTTGTATTAAGGAATTTCTATATTGGTGAGTTATTTTTCCTCACAAAAGACAGTCAGCCGAGTTACCACCATAAAAAGAATTATTTCTATTATTTCCCCAAAGCCCATATAACCATTTCCACTCGGAAAATTATGCAGCTGAACTTCCAAAGCAGTTCCAGACTGTAATGGCTTCCAGTTTTCCATTAGAACAAGTTCACACACTATTCCAGGGACTCCGCCATATATTCCCCACCCAAACTTTTAATTGTTTACCAGATTTCATCGGGAAAGGGCCCACAAACGTCATTAAATTGAAGTAGAGACAATTAACCTTTGCAGAGCTAACGAAACACCACCTTGCCATTTTTTGCGAAGTTGGCACCCTCTTCAGGATTTTAATTGGTGCTAGGCCAGCGCTCGTTAGTCCGAGGACCATCAGTTAGCGATGGGGGACTGGGGGGTGTGGGAGAGGGGGCGGGTCAGGTCTTACTGTGTGTGTGTGTTAGTTGGGGGGAGCGGGGCAGGGAGGGACTTGTCCACCTCTGTTTTGTGTGTGTGTGTGTGTTAGTTGGGGGGAGGCAGGAGGAAGGACTTGTCCACCTCTGTTTGTGTGTGTGTGTGTGTGTGTGTGTGTTAGTTGGGGGAGCAGGGAGGAGAGAGAGGGGCGGGAGGGACTTGTCCACCTCTGTTTGTGTGTGTGTGTGTGTGTGTTAGTTAGAGGCGGGAGGAGGGAGAGGGGCGGGGAGGGACTTGTCCACCTCTGTTTGTGTGTGTGTGTGTGTGTGTGTTAGTTAGAGCGGGAGGAGGAGAGTGGGAGGGACTTGTCCACCTCTGTTTGTGTGTGTGTGTGTTGGTGGGGGGGCAGAGGAGGAGGGCGGGGAGGGACTTGTCCACCTCTGTTTGTTTGTGTGTGTGTGTTAGTTGGGGAGCGGGAGGAGAGAGGGGCGGGAGGGACTTGTCCACCTCTGTGTGTGTGTGTGTGTGTGTGTGTGTTGGTTGGGGGGGCAGGAGGAGGAGAGGGACGGGGAGGGACTTGTCCACCTCTGTGTGTGTGTGTGTGTGTGTGTGTGTTGGTTGGGGGGCAGGAGGAGGAGGGGCGGGGAGGACTTGTCCACCTCTGTGTGTGTGTGTCTGTGTGTGTGTGTGTGTGTGTGTGCGTTAGCTAGGAGGAGGACGGATGGGCTAGTAGGGGAGTGGGAAGGGGGAAAGGGGGATATGGAGTGAAAGGAGGGGAAGGGAGGGTAAGGGAGGGAGAAGGGAGATTAAGCTAGGGGGAAACCCAGGCGATATTTAGGAGGGATAGGAAGGGGAGTGGGAAGGGAGAGTAAGGGGAAATAGGAGGGGAGAATTCTTACTGGGTGCGCTAGATGGAAGGACAACGAAAGAAGGAAGAAGACGGATGGGGGAGATGATCAGGGAATAGAGAAGAGGGAAGGAGAGGAGGAAGGAGGGGGTGATGAGAAAGTAAAAGAGAGAAGATTGAGGGAGAAGAGGAAAGCCACGGGAATGATGGGAAGAAGAGAGAAAGGATGGAAGAGGGAAGAAGAGGAAGACAGATAGAGCCAGGTGTCTAATGGAATGGCTGAGAGGGAGGAGGAGGGGGAATGGGAGAGAGTAAAGCGAGATGAGGGAGAGGAAGAGAACTAGATAGACAGGGAGTGAGAGAGAGACAGGAGGGGGAAGGGAACGGGGAAATGATACTGTTCCGGGGTTAAGGGGTGAGAGAGGGGTTAAGGGGTAAAGGGGTGAGGGAGTGTTATGGGTTTATACTGTTTTTCCCTCACTCTTGTGGCCATTGACAGTGCCCAGCTTCAGAGAGTAAGACACCACACCACCCACCACATACTCCTACACCACACCCACCCACCCCACTCCACCACACTCACCACACCACTCACCCACCACCACACCACCCACCCCACCCTCTACACCACACCACCCACCACACCTCCCTCTACACCACGCCACCCTACACCCCTACCCCTCCACACCACCCCACCTTCTACACCGCCACACCCACCCCACACACCTCTACACCACACCCACCACCCTACACCACACACCACCCACCCCACTCTCCTCACACCACACCACCACACCCCCTCCCCACACCACCCACCCACCCCACCCACCTCACCCACACCCCACCCACCCCTACACCCCACCTACCACCCACCCCACCACACCACCCACCCACCCCACACCACACCCCCACCCCACACCACCCACCCATCACACACACCACCCACCCCTACCCCACCCACCCACCCTACCCCACCCTACACTCCCACCCACCACCCCACCCCACCCACCCCTACCACCCCCACCCACACCCCACCCCACCCACACCTACCCACACCACACCTCACCCACCCCCACCCACCCCCACCCACCCCCTACCCCCCACCCACACCACACACACCACCCTCTACCCCCAACCCCCTACACCACCACACACCACCACCCCACACCCACCACCCACCTCTACACCACCCACCACCACACCACCCACCCACACCCCACACCACCACCCACCCACACCCCACCCCACCACCACCCCACACCACACCACCCACCCACCCCACCACCCCACCCACCCACACCCCACACACCCACCCCAACACCCCCACACCACCCACCCACACCCCCACCCCACCACCCACACACCCCACCCCACCACCCACACCACACACACCACCACCCCACACCACCAACCCCACACCCCACACCCCACACCCCACCCACCCCACCCACACCACCACACCACACCCACCCCACCACCACACCCCACCCACACCCACCACCCCACACCCCACACCACCCACCACCCCACCCTACCCCACACCCCACACCCCCCACCCACCCACACCACACCACCACACCCACCCACACACACCCGCCACCCACCCCACACCCCACACCACGCCACCCACCCACACCCCCACACCACGCCATCCACCCACACCCCACCCACACCCACCCACACCCCACACCACACCATCCACCCACACCCCACACCCACGCCACCCACCCCACACCCCTACACCACGCCACCCACCCCACACCTCACACCACGCCACCCACCCCCTTCACACCACGCCACCCACCCCACACCCCCACACCACGCCACCCACCACCCCACCCACTCCTCTACACCACGCCACCCACCCCACACCTCACGCCACCCACCCCACACCCTCACACCGTCACCCACCCCACATCCCATGCCACCACCCCACCTTCTACACCACACCACCCACCCCACACCCTCACCCCTCACCACCCACTCCACACCCCACCACACCACCCACCCACACCCCTACCCCTTACCACCACTTACACCTACCCCCATTCTTTCACATAGTAAGAGAGATAAATAGTGAAATAATCTATAAAAAATAATTCATAAATAAGATTAATATAATAAAAATGCCATGAAAATACAAATCAAGTGAAATAAAACCAAAAGGCGATTGTAAAATTAATATATATATATGTAGAAGAAAATAATGAAAGACAATTTTAAATTAATATAATTGAAATAAAAAAGTAGAGAGCGGAATGGTTATATATGAAAGATAAATAAACAAAGGTGTTTTTCTACCTGCAATGATTCCACGTTGAGAAAAGTAATTTGCGTCTGAGAATGTCCAGGGTATGAATGTAGGTAGGAATTAACAACGAGGAGAACGCAACGAATGTTATGGGGAGAAGTCAGGACGCATTATTAAAAACGGTCAGTGAGGAGATAAGGTGACTGTAAACAGGGGAGTAACACGTTCGCTGGCTTCTGTTCCATCAGAGAATACTCGGCCTGGAAAGGGTGGACACCTGTTCTCATTAAGATACACAAAATACTAATAATCTAAATGTGGGTAAAGTTACAGTAATGTTGTACTGTGAGGAAACTGTCCTGAATATTTTGTACTAAGTGATACTTCAGTGGGTTAGTCTGTTTATGTTTGGACAGTGGTATTGAATTATATGTAAAATGTATTTAGTATGGCATAAGCCTAGAAGTATATTTAGTGCAGATGAATTAGGGTTTGTTAGGTTAGGTTAGAACAAGAGGAAAGTAGAATTTGACAACAGTCGAGCTTAGCATTTAACATATGGGGATCATGTAAGTGAGATATAGAACTTGACAACTAAGTGTTTATGTTTTATATGAAGACAGTGTACAGTCACCAAAAAGTATCTTAACGATTTTGGTGAGACAATATGGCACAACCGACGAAGGATTGATAACCCTACCAAGACAACGGAGTCTTAGTGTTCATTTTAATTCATCGACCCTCTCCGTAAAGAAACTTGGAGTGTGTGTACATAAGAGTGTGGTGTCGAGTTTTATGAGTATTTGGATAATATGGAAAACACAGCTAATGGGGATAAAGTCTCCTCTTGGCAAACAGACGCATCATGTTTTACCCTTATCAAAATATATTGTTTACGTGGCTAAGTAGAGACTAGACGATTGTAGAAATATGATAAACAAAAACTTAATGTAATACACCAATTAAAATCCTGAAAAAAAGTTTTAAAAATACCAGAATTTAAAGAAAAAACAACATGAATTTACTTTGAATGGACCAAAATCACTAATCAAGGTGATAAACCCAAATAGAATGGAAGCAACATAGATTATTTCATTTACAATTTCATTTCTTCATCAGTGTGAGGCCTCGGGAGTTAGCAGGTGTTGTTCCACTTCCTCCAGGCCAACTGGATTAAACTAGAAGATTAACCTAAAGCAACTTCAAACTAACTTGTGAAACTTAAAATTAATAGAAGAAGAAACTCCTAGAACTATACAGTACAAGAAACCTCAGTAAAATTAGATTAAATCTGAAATTATTGTTGACAAAAAAAAAAAATGGATCAAACTTGGATACTTGAAGACTAAACATAGAAAGTGCCTGAGGGTAGAGGTGGGGGCGAGGCGAGGCGAGGCAGGATGAGGTGGGAGGGCCAGAACACACACACACACACACACACTCACCACTATTAACACACCTGGGAGTCAGAACCGCCAAAGCACATATCGCCTAAGGAAAAAAAAAAGATTCACCACATTTAACTTTCATTAGTATCACTTATCCCGTATGAGAGAGGAAAAAAAAAAATCTTATTCTTTTATGGATTATTCAATTTCGTGAGTCCTCTGGGTGAAAATGGGAGTGGGGTGAGGAGGAAGGGAAGGGAGATGGTGATGTAGGTAGGAGAGGCAGGAAGGTAGTAATAAAAGAAGGAATATGAAAATAACCGGATATTATACAAAATACGAACTGTTCTTAGTTTTTTGTCTTGTCAATTTCATACCATCTAATGGATTCCAGGTGATCTCCTTCATAGAATGTATCCTATTTAATGATGCATAACAAAACACACACACACACACAAACACACACACACACACACACACACACACACACACACACACACACACACACACACACACACACACACACACACACACACACTTCTCCCTCACCACTCTGCCTCCACTCTCCAATCTGCATAAGTATGTTGACTGTATATCCTGCATACTACTGCCTTACTGTATGTATTCCTCTACTGCTGTATTATGTGTGTCTGTATTTCTTATATAACTATATTAGTATTTTCTATGCCCTGTATAGCGTATTATCGTATTACACCTGCCACCTACATCACACACAGCACACCTACATCATTGCAACACATGCACAGCACACCATCACACACCTGGCCCTACATCACACACCTGCCATATCTCCATCACACTTTTTCTTCAGCAGACAACACCTTAAACACTACCAATGTTTTGGTTTTAATAGATTCTTTATTATTCTGGGATTCTATACAAGTTTACTGTTGGTTAAATAACTTAGTACTTTTTTATTCGTGTCTTGTAAAAAAAAAACTATTATCCGTGAAATTAATGAAAGATATTTAATAATTATTCTTAAATTTGTCAGATTGAGAAAACATCTATGAAATTCTACGGTGCTACTTCTCTGTGTATTTAAATAATATTAAGATTTGTTATTTTTATTTTTTGTATTAGAGTTTAATCGGTTTCAATTTTTCTCAAAATATTTAAATTTATTCCTTCAGATTATTGTTTGTAGTCCACGTGTAGAAATTATTTATATTTCCATAAAAAATTAATTAATCCAGAAATCTCACGTAGTTTTCATTTTTACGGAGTTATATATAAAAATATATATTCGAATATTACTTTACAGACTAATGTACTGATGGAAAAATATTTCGTGTCCCTTAAATGGTGTTGATTTACTGTGAATAAGATGCCTTCCGTGGTATTTTGATGACGTCAGAATGGTTCATTATATAGTTTACGTAGTTTGCGTATTTTATGTAGTTAGAATAATTTATGCATTGTTTCTGTAGCTGGTATATGTTTATGTAGTTTATAATTATAGTTTATGAAGTTTATATAGTTTATGGACTTAATGTAGGTTATTTAGTTTATGATTTCATGTACTTTATGTAGCTTACCTCCTACAGGTTCCTTCTCCCCTGAACCATTCCTCCGCAGCTAAGACACACAAACAATAATAGACATAATGAATTTACAGGTGAAGAAAAATCACCTTGTCTTCTTAACAAAAAGATAACAACACAAGGTTATTTTTATTCCCTCGTGGTAGGTTTTTTTGCTTTCTTAATTTTATCATGAGGAAAATTTTAATATTTATTAGGCTATTTTTTTCATTATATATTGAAGTTGTATTAGGGAAAAATGGTTTTAATTAGCATCATATAACGAGCTTACCTCACCGATCTTTTATGCTCTACGGGATTTTTATGAGAGAGAGAGACTCTTTTTATTTTATATCGTATTATCATATTTATTTCATCTGTAACCAATATCATTTCTATACATTTATTGGTATATTAAATAACACTAATTATACATCATACATCTTATTTGTTGTTGATAATTTCAAATGATATTAAAGCTATTAAATAATATCTCTCGATTCTCCATAACCGTAAGAGAGCAGACCTGGTGTTTACAAGTACATACAATACAATATACATTGATGCTTCCTCTAACTCCCTCCTCCTGGTCACCTCGGTCGTGTTCTCCTGAAGAATAATAACATTGTTTAATCTTTGTCTGCCTGTATCGTTGGTTTAACTAGTAATATTTCTGGGATAATACGATGCCTTTGTTTGGTTTGTGTTGTAGTAGTAGTTGTAGTAGTAGACCGATAAGGGCAAATGGTTTCAGCCTTAACAAACAGAATTTACAGATGCCATTGCTCTAGGTACGGTTGGCCCAGTAGATGGTTTGCCCTCCCAATGTGTGGCTATTCTATGATGGCGATCACGCATGGTTTACAGAAGGGCTTCATATGCATGAGGCATGACGGGTAAGGATCTCACAGCAAATATGTTGAAGGAAATCTGCCGGGACGTCATGGTAGACCGACCCTCCTTCCACTGGATGGCGAGATCCTAACACAGGACTTCAAACACATCTAACGAAGCCCGTGTGGACGTCAGTGCTCGAGGATTCTGGACGCGGGGACAGCAGCTTTCTTCGACATCAGGTTTTTGATCCATGGCCGTTTGTCACCGTAACCTAGCTCTCGATGCTGCGCATAGGAGGGCAGAACAGACAAAGAGAATAGGGAGAGAATTCAAAATGTTGATAAGGCAGCTTCACTCCTCTAGTGTTCACAACCTCTGGTGGGATGGGCCCAAGTGCAAAGTTTCTGCCAGACTCATGGAGCTGATCTCCGAACAGAAGCAGCAGCCCAGAAGTTGTGTCACAGCCTGGATGAGATGTCGACTGTTCTCTCTCCTTCGGTCGGGCTCTGCCTCAGGGGAAAGAGCTTCTGCCCCTACTCCGTCAACTGCTGCAGATATCATTCATGAGGCTACAGTCACCGGATGCCGCATGGATCTGCGGCTCAACTAATTCAACACGAATGGGATAGTTGCTTATGTATTAGGATATTTATTAAGGTAAATAAATGGTGGCGAAGGTGTGGCTATTGGGGAGGCTGAGCCACGTTATTAAAAAAAAAAAGTAGTTGTACTAGTAGAAGTAGTTGTATTAGTATTTATTGTGTAACATTTCTAGAGGATGTATTTTGTATGTAACTTCGTTGTTTGTGAAACTTTGGACAAGTTTCCTTATGCCATTTACTCTGTCTACCCAGCAGTAATTGGAAACCTGGATAATCGATTTGCAGGTTCGTGTCGTGTTCCAGGATAATGGTTAGCCAATGCAGTTCGCGAGATATCGGTCTTCTCGGATATTCCTGACTAGGGTGTGGTTATTGTATTGCGACAGCTTCACCTTAAAAAAAAATTCTTCAGTATCTTGTTCTCGACATTATAACAAATTTTATACGTAAGTTATTAATTACTTCACGTAGTTGATTAAGTGTTCTAGGCATATGTCTGACAGGGGATTTATTCCTCAATGATGTCATCTCAGGTTACCAGCCTAAAGTGTTGGCTTGCGTCACGACTCCTCCTTATCCTGTCGTTCTTTATAGTTAAGTGGTGGTCAGGTCTTCACTGCATTAGAAGTGTTGCTTCCATAAAGCTGCGACATTTTAGATGATTACAAAAGATGTCTAGATAAAGGGATGAACACATATAGACATGACATTTGTAAAGGCAATCAGATTTATCTATGTAAACTGTTGAATATAGATTGGTGTCCTGTATAGATGATATTTCATTAGGGGTTTGCAGAATATGTCTATAGTGCTAAGTATTCATGTCTCACAAAAAATGTAAACAAACTACCTTAAAGTTTCCGTGGAGATCGTGTGAATGTTTCTACTATAACATCAATATTGTACTCATTGCAGGGAGACCTCGCACATCAATAAATGAGGACAATGTTGATATAATCTAACATTCATGCCATCTCCACGGATATCTTTAAAGTAGTGTGTTAGACATTTTTTTTCTGAAACATCCTGGTAGATTCTTCATAGGACTGAACCCATTAGGGAAAAAAAGTCACCAGGTGTTACACGTCTTAATTCACCTGTGTTGTTCAAAGATGCCAGAATGTTATGTAAAATTTTTTCCTGTTTTTCTATTGACCTTTTTGGCCCATACAGGTGAACTACCTTGACAATTAATTCGCAACCTTGCAATTTTCACAATACCTCACAACAATATCACACAACCTCACAACAACCATCACAACACCTCACAACAACCCTCACAATATCTCACACTCACAAACTCTATTAACACCCAAATTATGGACAGAATAAATGGATCAACAAAGCCAAACTAAACAAACAAACAAACAAAACAAACACCCACAAGGCTCACCTCTGCCACCTGTCACGTTAACTTGAAGTGTAGAAATCCTCTCAGGAAGAAATATGAATAAATAAATGGCCGTAATGAAGAGGCCACTTGATCTTATGACAACATGCAGCCAGAGAGATAAATACTTGACTACTAGTAATGGCCAAGTCGCCCGTCTATGCAATAGCTAAAATCCTTCTAAAGACTACTGAACTTTACAACCCGAGTTTATATTTAATTTATTTTTTTTTTTCCCTTTGGTGATGTTTGGTTAATGTGTTGTTGTAAAGATGTCACTATAATATAATAATTTCTGGGCTAGTTTACCCCCCGTTGCATCATGACCCGTTTGTAAATTAACGTGATAGATCTGTGCCTTATGACATGTGTTTGGAAGAGGTTTTTTCTTTCCGTTATATCATTTCGCCCTCTATAGTGTTCTAAAATGATCGAGAGTTTGTAAGTGATGGATGAAAGTCAGGAAAATTTTTAATCATAGGTTTGTTGTTAATACACTTTAAATGGACTACCTGAAATTAACCCACCAGCTTTCTTCATTTATGACTAACATAACGCTAACCTAACCTAACCTAACCTAACCTCCTAACCTAACCTAACCTAACCTTCCTAACTTCTTCCTAACCTTACCAGATACTGTCAAGGCGTTTAATCAAATGAATTAATTAAATTTAAACGAGGTAATCTCCAGGTGATCTTCTCAATGATTTACAATTGCATGTTACTATTGGTGTATTGGTTCAAAGATAATGTTAGCACCTATTTCAAGATAATTGTGTGTGATATGTATGTCTCTCTTCTCCAGGTAAGACAACTGCCTGTGCCTTAGAGAGAGACATTCAGTAATAACATGGATAACATTTGCAGTAGGAGGAGAGAGAGATTTAATAATGAGAGTGAGGTGGAGAGCGTAAATAGTTGAAATTATGAGTGAAGAGAGAGGAAAATTGAAAGTTAATGCTGTGAGAGAGGGAGGAGAATAATCACACAGGCGAGAGTTGAGAGAAGAGAAAGGAGAGTCAGGAGAAAGTTCTTATATCTTATCAACCGCAGGTACAAAATCAAAACAATACCAGGTGATGTAATTAGAAATATGGAGGCGAGAGTTTATTTTGGGTGTATAACTAGGAGACGTGATGTATAATCGTACGTGTGTGTAAAATTCATACTAGAGTGTTATGGTCATGTATCCTCCCCCACACACACACAAAATAAGCAGTAACCCCCCTCCAACCTGCTGGATAAGGTTAATAATAGAATGTAGCGTTAAATCAGGTAGGGTAGCACTGCGGTCGGTCAGGGTTAAGGACACACACAAAGTGAGATAATGTTGCTGGTAGGTGTCAGGTGGGTGGACCTGCCTACTGCTCCTCCTCATGACTTCAAGCTTAACAGGTAACATGTAATTCTCTCTCTCTCTCTCTCTCTCTCTCTCTCTCTCTCTCACTAGTGCTTGCTGCCTCATACTTTCGTTCTTGAGAGCGTTGAGGAATGTGATTGAGTGTGTAGTAGGCAGTATAGGTTATATGGATCAGTAAGCAGTTGTGGTGTGTCTGTTGTCATAAGTTTGTAGATCACTTTGGTCCACTAATAACTTCTTGCTGCGTCTCTCTTGTGGTGATTATCTAGTTATGAATGTTTCGTTATGTCATCATCAGTTGTAGTGCCTTTGTTGATACTGTGTAACCAGAGGTGTGTGTGTAGGAGACATGACGACGTCAGAGTTAAGGGACGTCAGGCATGGCGAAGTCAGTGATCAATGAAGTTATGTGGTCACAGTCACCACCTCCCGTCACCAATATCCAGGTTATACTGGTGTGCAGGTGTTACCGAGCTGCCTGTTAAAAAAGATCCACCAAGGTAATTATGTTAGCGACCCACGACATTTTACACACACACACCATGTATGAGTATAATGAATGAGCTAATATTGAAAACAAGTCACCCAGAAAAAAATATAATGAGGTAAGTGATGAAATAATGCGTGCGGGGGAGGAAGGCGTGTTGTATATACCGTTTATCCTCTCCGCTGCTCCCCAAACTGCCTGCCCATTGTCGAGACCCTAACTGCCAGCTTTAGACTCGTCCCTGTTGAGTGAGCGTTGTCAGAGTTGATTACTGGCGCGTGATGGCTTTAGAGCTGACTGAACTCCCGGTTATGGACCAGAATGTTACATTTTGTTAGTTAAGGAAGTTTGATGTACGGACCATTACCGGCATCAGAGGCGCCAGCTAATACCTAGCTTGCACAACAAAGGCCTCTCTCGCTGATTCAATAAACTCTCCCTTAGTCGCCTCCCTCCTTTCATCCTCCTTCCCTTCCTCTCTCCCTCTGTCCCTTCCCTCTCTTCTTCCTTTCTCCTTCCCTCTTCTTCCCTCTCTACCTCCCTTCCCTCTCCCTTCCCCCTCCTTCCCATCTCTCTCCCTATATGTTCCTTCTCCATTCATTTCTCTTCCCTTTCCTTCATTCCTCTCTGTTCCTTCCTTCCTCTCCCTTCCCTCGCTTCTACCACCCTCCTTCATTTCTCCCCTCTCTCCCTTCCACCCTCCTTCTCTCATTCCTTTCACTTTCTCCTCCCTTTTTCTTCTTACCTTCTTTCTGTTTCCTCCTCCTTCTCTAACACCTTCCCCTCCTCTCCTTATCTATCTCCTATCTATCGTCTCCCTCCCTCCTCCATTCACTCTCCATCCTCTTTCCTCTACTTCTCTGTTCTTTTTCTTTTCATCCATTCTCTTCTACTTTTCCCATCCTCTCTCTCCTCTCTCTCTCTCTCTCTCTCTCTCTCTCTCTCTCTCTCTCTCTCTCTCTCTCTCTCTCTCTCTCTCATCATCATCATCCGTCCCTTTCCTCTCTCCCCATGCCTACTTTTTCTTGTTCCAACTTCTGTATGTTACATTTATTATGTAGTATTTGACGTGATCTGTTAATATTTACAATCTTCAGCTGTTTTGACACGCTCTGTATCCTTGCATATTACCTCTGTATATCATCCTACGCCCATCAATTTCCCCTAATTATGTCAGTTCTCATCATCCTCCGCTGTTCAGCTAATGGAGGATATAGAAATGATTATTATTGTGTGTGTGTATTGTGTGTGTGTGTGTTTGTGTGTGTGTGTGTGTGTGAGACTTCCTGAACACAAATTCTGTAACTAATAGCAATAGAGATTAACCAACATGGTATTTACCTATGTGATAAACTCAGTGTGATAATTAGTAGATTTCCATCACTGGATTTTGCTGATGGGAGACACACACACACACACACAGGCACACACACACACACACACACACACACACTATTTGTGTCACACTACACATTTTGATCTTTGTAACCGAAAGTGACGTTCAGTTTCTCGTGTAGCTAAAATTTATATATTCTAAGGATCTACTTCGTCTCTTTTATCTTATTTTATTTATTTAGTTTTACATCACCATTCATCCATCTCTCCTTGTTTTCCTTCATATTCTGGTCAGTTCTATGAAGGTACAGGGCTAGTTGAGACCTGAGGCATCAATTTCTAACAATATAGTTGTTTGTAGTGGCATTTTCAAGAACGTCTCTTCTACACCAATGATAATCTACCATTAAGATGTATTCATTTCTCTCAACCCAATCATAGGAGGACGAAAGTATGTGCGACGTCTCTACCATCATAACATCATTACAGTAATCCATTAGATCTTTAGGTACTATTCATGTTGACAGGTGAACTTCCATGTCTTGATACTTGTGAACAGTCTTTTCTGGTTTGGTTTGTATAATAAATTCTTTACCGTAATTGACACGCTGGAGGCGGAAATATGATTCGTAATTGTCTACTTATGTATTACACCAACTTCATTTAGTTGTGGTTAAACCGAGGGGTAGACGTGTTGCATAGAGCTCTGAAACACTAATTTTAAGGAGCGTTTTATAGAATATACAAGTGTTCGGCGGGCTCTTCGTGCATTGTGAGGTGAACGCTCGGCGGATGTACAACCAATGAGGGTGCGCCAAGTCCGTAGACTTGCCATGGTTGAGTAGGGTGCGCAAGTCCGTAGACTTGCGTCGTTTTCCATTTAAATCAAATTTTTAATTAATGCCTTCTAAAGGAAACCATCGACTTGGGACCAGGTTTGTTCCACTCTCGATTTTTGCGATTTTCCACCAAGTTTGATGAAAAGCGTTGTGCCGTTCTGCCCAGAACAGACACACACACACACACAGACAGACAGACAGACAGACAGACACACGGCTAGTCCTGGTATATTAGATAATACAACTGAGTGCTGTCAGTATATTTATGAAGTCGAGGTGCCAACAACACAACTGCTACAACTCAGCTCACATGAAGATTTGCCTCTCTTCTTATATTGGGTGGGACGGTAAAGTGATGAACGTTGTAATGTGGAAATCAATCTATGGACGTGTCGCTCAGGCATCTGTTGCCTTGGACGATTCATTTGTTATTCAAGGGAAGGAGTCGCTCTTGCCTTTCTGGGCGATCTCATTCTCTTGATTCTGAACAGACCAATATTCTGATCTTTACAGGTGGGGAAAAATTTCAGATATTTAAAATGCCTTCGATAACTCCCCAAAAAGCATGCTAGAACGATTGAGGTTAAGAATTGTGATATTTTACTGCAGTCTTCTTACCAGCTTAATGTTGAGTGATACATCAGTAATTACAAAAGGTATGGCTTTTATTATTTCATATAGTACAAACTGTTTAATAAGACATAAAATCAATAACTTAGAATATACTTTTATAATATACATTCTTCAAACGTTAAAGTGAATAGAGTTCTTCACACTAATAATAATAATACATCTTAAAGTAACACAACACTGCAAAATTTTCACGGAGAATGATGACTGTCATGAGGTGAGCCGATTCTTGAATGTGATAATGACATTCTATATAATCTTCGGAATGAACCTGATACGCACCACACTTCATCATTTCTTTAGTACAAATTAACTTTCGGACTATCACCCCACACTCCATCTGTTCTCTAGTGGCCGCTGATATATCATATACGTAAAACCGACGCAGTCAATGTCAGTTTAATATGTGAAAAGAATCTCGTCGTAGTGCAGCGTCTGGTGGCAGTATCACGTGGAATTCACCCGATAACTATTGAGAACATTCTCAATATGTCAACACTTGTTGGGATGATTTCAATTTCATGGAGTTGCAATTATACTATATATCAACGTCACTTTAGAATATAAAGAAGATACTGAACCATACCGGGGTGTGTGGTGGTGATATCACTGGTTTACACAGTGACTATTACAGAAATATTGTATTATCACTTCTGTGTTAGAATTATCATAAATAGTACATATCTAGTTTCACGACCTGTTTTCCTTCACTTACAGATAATGCAAAAGTTACGATAATGTGAGTTTGCTGTTTAATGTTAAAATAATTTGTACTCGTATATTAATTTTCAATGTGTTTGGTTACTGTAACAATATAACAATCGGTATTTCATTGATTGAGATGTAGACGACGTGAATTATCTTCTTTTAAATTCGCACCAATGACTCGTTCTATATTGAGCTCGATTCCTTCATTCCATCTTTATTTGGAGTTAATCACAGTGGTATTACCTGTTCTCTCTCTATCATCTCCTCACAACTCAGTACATCACACTTCCATCACCCTGTTACACCTAGTACATCTCTTCCTTCATCACCCTGTTACACAGTGCCTCTCCTCCTTCACGGCTCACCTAGTATCGACTTTTTGACACCACCCAGTACCTCCATGTTAGGCTTGTAATTATACTTCTTGCAATTATTTATTTTCTTATTATCATTGGCTTCTTCGAGGCTGTGATGTGATCGTGGTATGCGTGATATCTAACCTTGAGGGCTATTTGCTTTAATAGCAGAATGGCTAAATTAAACCCTCGTTGAGATTATGAGTTTGGGTATGCTGTTGGACGCTTTTCTCGGGGCGTCAACTCTTCTTGTTGACAACTTCGCCTCTAAAGTTCCGCGATTCTGAAGGTCATGTCATTTTTGTCATTCCTATTGATGGTTTGCGAGTGTTGAGAACATGTTTCGGTCTGTTTCGGCGTCATCTTGCTGCTGCTATTTTTCGTGTCTGTTTGTTTTCCCGCCAGGTTGATAAACTTTCTGTCTCAGTAGTAATGAAGACTTAATTCGTGGATACTGTCACTTGATTGTGTTAAGTTATGGCACTTTTCATATGGTTGTATCAGCCACAGACACAGATACAGTTGGGGGCCTGGAGTGGTGAAACACATACCAGATGCAGGTTTTAGAAATGAAATCTGGCTCTCCCACCCCCCCCCCCTCCATTCATTTTATTTTGCAATATATACTTGATTGACTCACTTGCAGGTGTTTTTGAGATACTCTATACTGGCTATTATGGGTCAGGTGGCCGAAAAAAATTTATTTGCAAAGGTTTGTGCAATGTGTACTAATTAGCGTCTGGAATTACACTTGTAAGATTCTGCCTTTTGCTGGTATCTGCGAGAGAGAGCAAGAGAGAATATAATTTGTAGAAAGAAAGGATAAGATAATTTGAGAGATAAGGAGATAAAGAACGCCAGTGTGAAGACAACTCGAGAGGAAAGTACTTCAAAACATATAATATAAAAACACTCCAAAATGGAACAGCATATAAACTGACCTATCAATGCCAGCTGAGACTTCCCTTTAAAACCATATCACTCACGGCATCAGCCTCTTGGCATACTTCACTCAATATTGATGACGACGAAAGAAAAATACTGTTGACAAGATTAATAGGTTTTCTTGAAAGTATTCCTTGGCTAACTAAGTCTTCTAAATCACTCGACTCAATTTCAGCTCGAAGGGTGAATCAATATTTCTACATCACTTCAGTTTAGCTATTTTGATTTTTTATTGACCTTTTTAAAATTTGAGTAAAAAAAGTTATGTTTAGTGTTATTTTTTATTAATTGAATACCGATTAATTCTGGATGTTTATTTGTTAATTTATTTTATTATTTTAACTTGATGTTTGTAAGTTATGATGCCAGGGTGTGAAGAACATTAGTGGTGTATATATAAGCGCTGGACCTCTGGGTAGACGTGGTTGTTGTGTTGGCGGGTTTTACACTTAACAAATACACGCCAAGGTGGCCCTCAGGCCGGCCATCCTCAGTACACGAGGGCAACCATAATTATTATTGTGTGTGTGTAATATGTAATAATAATAATAATAATTAACGGTTTTATTAGAAAGAGCCTGTGGCAGCAGAAGGCTGAAAATAACCAGTACATATTTGGGGAATGGGTTACGAATTACAAATAATATACAAGCAACATGGTGGCTAAATAAGACATATAATAACTAGGATGGGGAAAAAGCTCAAGCTACAGTTCATTTCAACATAGTGACAGTGCAAGGTAGTGTTTGCTGGGAGTGAATACACTGATTTATTACAATTATTGATAATTTTTTACAATGGTTGGGACTGGGCTGTTCTTATAGCGATCGGTTCGTGCACGTATGGGCTGGATGCGGTTGTGGTGTAGCAATTCTCGGATTAGGGATCTCAGGTGGTAGTAGGGCCGGTGTCGGGGATGGTGTAGAAGCTTTTACCAGAATTTGCAGATGAGGTCGTGGTGATGGGTCGATTGTTGAGAGTCGAAAGGTCAGTGTTGAGGCGCTTTTGATATGTGTGGGTAGGAAGGGGAGAATAATCTTGTATGCCCTCTTTTTGCACTTTTTCTAGGTGTTTACGTTGTGTGGCATTTTAGGGAGAAGACCAGGTGGGGGGAGGCATAGGTGAGCTTGGGAGAAGTTTGAATGTTGTGTAAACGCTGAGGAGCTCGTGTAGGAACCTGAGGACTTGAGTCGGCGTAGGAGGTGTGGAGACGGAAACTGGAGATTTGATAACTTCACTGACGTGTGGTTTCCAATTTAGTTTGTTGTCTATGGTGACGCTGAGGAGCTTCATGGAATCTACAACCTGGAGTGTGTTTGGACCTAGAGTAATGGAGGAGGTGGGACAATGTCGGAGGAGAGGTTGATGTGCATAACCATGGTCTTGGTATGGTTGATGGTGACATGGTTGTTGGTGGCCCAGTTTGGAGACTGTTCAATAAATCCTGAAGGGCGGTATTGTTGGGAAGCTAGAATTGTTGGCGCTGATCCTGGTGGTGGAGTCGTCGACATATTTCCAGCGAGCAGGGGTTTCTCTTAGGGCATCATTGATGATCATAGGAAGCAGAGTGGTCCCATCTTGGTGCCTGCGGGGGACGCTACAGGTGAGTGACTGAAAGGTGGAGACAGCCCTCGGAAGCACATCTTGGCGTCGGTCACTGAGGAAGTCTGTGGTTATGGTATAAGACTTCTCGAAGCCCGAGAGGTCAATGCTTTGTTGATGATTATATTGTGGTCGACTAGGTCGAACGCTTTAGTGAAATCAATGGAGGCGACAGCTACAGACGTTTTTCGTGTGTGTGTGTGTGTGTGTGTGTGTGTGTGTGTGTGTGTGTGTGTGTGTGTGTGTGTGTGCGTGTGTGTGTGTGTGTGTGTGTGTGTGTGTGTGTGTGTGTGTGTGTGTGTGTGTGTGTGTGCGTGTGTGTGTGTGTGTGTGTGTGTGTGTGTGTGTGTGTTGCTAGTAATCTTGGGCAATTAATTGTCACCTGGTCCCAATCATCTGTGGTTTTGTCTTTATTCGCAGACAATTTAAAACCAGTATAAACCTAAACTAACCTAACCTAATTCCAACCTAACTATGCTTCATCGCTCCAAAATGAAAACATAATTATATATATTTAATAAGTATAACGCATTATTCAGTGTAATTGAAATAAAAACATATGTTTTGGGTTCGGCTGAGGAAGCCAAAGGTTAAAGTGGGTCTCAATTCTGCTTGTTTGTAGATCTTAGTGTGTGTGTGTGTGGGGGGTTCAGTTGGGTGAGTATGTTGGCCACAGTTTGTTTGCGTTTGTGGGTGTCAGTTTGTTCGTGTGTGTGTGTGTGTGTGTGGAAGGATAAGTCCTGAGTGTATATATATATATAAAACTGGGTAGCCACAGACAGCCAGTCCTAACCCTGGGGTAGATGCAGTAAAAGGCCAAACAGAAAGTGACTTGTTGTTAAAAATATCCAAGGTGTAGCTAGCGATATTACAATCTTTTTGACCTCATAACAAGAAAGCAAATTATACACTATTATCGTTTATTCATTATAGAGGTATCAAAGCGAATTTAAAATACTGAAAAAAAGTATTAACATTGTTTTTGTCGTTTGTTCTGCATGTAAATAGGGGTTAAAATTTGCATGAAATGGCATAATGATTGTTAATTCTTCCTGTCATGAAAGGATAATAGCCAACTTGCGTCTTTTTAAATGATTATGGTAATTGGCAGAATTAAAACAAAAACACTCCTTGGTATGTGTCGCTCCTGCTGCTCGTTTACCTGTAGTGCTAATAAGGGAGGTTAATGTTTTACTGTTAGTGATGATGATGATGATTACGTCAGGTGAACATTCTGAAAGTACTGGCACTGTACGTCCACTGTTACGTTGCATTACTATAGTGTACTGTACGTATCACACTAATTAAAATGATAGTGATTATAGATATCAATCACTGTACCTGATTATAATTGTATATAATGGAAAATTCTTAGAAAATTCATTAGCTAAATTGTAAGTTTTTAGTTATGACGTACAATGACTGGTTATTGTTGAGTGTGTGTGTGTGTGTGTGTGTGTGTGTGTGTGTGTGTGTAG
>NW_024733029.1:0-25701 GCF_018991925.1 Homarus americanus | reverse complement strand
ACTCCCAGGTACACCTCTGACTCTCCCAGGTACACCTCCGACACTCCCAGGTACACCTCTGACAATCCCAGGTACAGTTCTCACACTCCCAGGTACACCTCAGACACTCCCAGTTACACCTCTGACACTCCCAGGTACACCTCTGACACTCCCAGGAACACCTCTGACACTCCTAGGTATTCCACTGACATTCTCTGGTACACCTCTGACACTCCCAGGTACACCTCCGACACTCCCAGGTACACCTCCGACACTCCCAGGTACACCTCTGACATTCCCAGGTACACCTCTGACATTCCCAGGTACTCCTCTGACACCTCCCAGGTACACCTCAGACACTCCCAGGTACACCCCTGACACTCCCAGGTACACCCCAGACACTCCCAGGTACACCTCTGACACGCCCAGGTACACCCCTGACACTCCCAGGCACACCTCTGACACTCCCAAGTACACCTCTGACCCTCCCAAGTACACCTCTGACACTCCGAGGTACACCCCATACACTCCCAGGTACACCTCTGATACTCCCAGGTACTTCTCTGACACTTCCAGGTAAACCTCAGACACTCCCAGGTACACCCCAGACACTCCCAGGTACACCTCTGACACTCCCAGGTACACCTCTGACACTCCCAGGTACACCTCTGACACTCCCAGGTACACCTCTGACACTCCCAGGTACACCACTGACACAACCAGGTACACCTCTGACACTCCCAGGTACTCCTTTGATGCTCCCAGGTACTCTTCTGACACTCCCAGGTACACCTCTGACACTGCCAGGTCCACCTCAGACACTGCCAGGTACATCTCAGACACTCCCAGGTACAGGTCAGACACTCCCAAGTACACTTCAGACACTCCCAGGTGCACCTGTGACACTCCCAAGTGCACCTCTGACACTCCCAGGCACACCTCTGACACTCCCAGTTACACCTCCGACACCCCCAGTTACACACCTGACTCCTAGGTACACTCCTGACACTCCTAGGTACACCTCTGATACTCCCAGGTACACCTCTGGTACTTCCAGGTACACCTCTGACACTCCCAGGTACAGCAATGACACTCCCAGGTACACCTCTGACACCCCCAGGTACACCACTGACACAACCAGGTACACCTCTGACACTCCCAGGTACTCCTTTGATGCTCCCAGGTACTCTTCTGACACTCCCAGGTACACCTCTGACACTGCCAGGTACACCTCAGACACTGCCAGGTACATCTCAGACACTCCCAGGTACAGGTCAGACACTCCCAGGTACACTTCAGACACTCCCATGTGCACCTGTGACACTCCCAAGTGCACCTCTGACACTCCCAGGCACACCTCTGACACTCCCAGTTAAACCTCCGACACCCCCAGTTACACCCCTGACTCCTAGGTACACTCCTGACACTCCCAGGTACACCTCTGATACTCTCAGGTACACCACTGGCACTTCCAGGTACACCTCTGACACTCCCAGGTACACCAATGACACTCCCAGGTACACCTCTGACTCTCTTAGGAACACCTCTGACACTCCCAGGCACACCTCTGACACTCCCAGGTACACCTCTGACACTTCCAGTACACCCCTGACACTTCCAGGTACACCCCTGGCACTTCCAGGTACACCAATGATACTCCCAGGTACAACGCTGACACTCCCAGGTACACCGCTGACACTGCCAGGTACACCTCAGACACTGCCAGGTACACCTCAGACACTCCCAGGTAAAGCTCAGACACTCCCTGTAACACCTCAGACACTCCCAGGTGCACCTGTGACACTCCCAGGTGCACCTCTGACACTCCCAGGCACACCTCTGACACTCCCAGGTACACCTCCGACACTCCCAGTTACACCTCTGACACTCCCAGGTACACTTCTCACACACCCAGGTACACCTTTGACACTCCCAGGTACACCTCTCATACTCCCAGGTACACCTTTGACACTTCCAGATACACCTCTGACACTCCCAGGTACACCAATGATACTACCAGGTACACCTCTGACACTCCCTGGCACACCTCCGATACTCCCAGGCACACCTCAGATACTCCCTGGTTCACCTCTGACACTCCCTGGTTCACCACTGACACTCCCTGGTACACCTCTGACACTCCCAGGTACACCTCCTACACTCCCTGGTTCTCCCCTGACACTCCCAGGTACACCTCAGACACTCGCAGGTCCACCTCTGACACTTCCAGGTACTACTCTGACACTCCCAGGTACACCTCGGCCTCCCAGGTACACCTCTGGCCTCCCAGTTACACCTCCGACACTCCCAGTTACACCCTTGACACTCTCAGGTACACCCCTGACACTCCCAGGTACACCTCTGATACTCCCAGGTTACACCTCTGACACTTCCGGATACACCTCTGACACTCCCAGGTACACCAATCACTCTCCCAAGTACAACTCTGACACTCCCAGGTACACCACTGACACTACCAGGTACACCTCTGACACTCCAAGGTACTCCTTTGACGCTGCCAGGTACTCTTCGGACACTCCCAGGAACACCTCTGACACTCCCTGGTACACCTCTGACACTCCCAGGTACACTGCTGACACTCACAGGTACACCTCTGACACTCCCAGGTACACCGCTGACACTCCCAGGTACCTGCGCCCCGACACTCCCAGGTACACCGCTGACACTGCCAGGTACACCTCCAGACACTGCCAGATTACGCTTCTGGTGTACTCCCAGGTACACCTCTGACACTCCCAGGTACACCTCTCATACTCCCAGGTACACCTCTGACACTTCCAGATACACGTCTGACAATCCCAGGTACACCAATGATACTACCAGGTACACCTCTGACACTCCCATGTACACCTCCGATACTCCCAGGTACACCTCCGATACTAGCAGGTAAACCTCAGACACTCCCTGGTTCACCTCTGACACTTCCAGATACACCTCTGACACTCCCAGGTACACCAATGATACTACCAGGTACATCTCTGACACTCCTAGGTACACCTCCAATACTCCCAGGTACACCTCCGTTTCTCCCAGGTACACCTCAGACACTCCCTGGTTCACCTCTGACACTCCCTGGTACACATCTGACACTCCCAGGTACACCTCAGACACTCCCAAGTACACCTCTGACACTCCCTGGTACTACTCTGACACTCCCAGGTACACCTCTGACACTCCCAGGTACACCTCTGACACTCCCAGTTTCACCTCCGACACTCCCAGTTACACACCTGACACTCTCAGGTACACCCCTGACACTCCCAGGTACACCTCTGATACTCCCAGATACACCTCTCACACTTCCGGATACACCTCTGACACTCCCAGGTACACCAATCACTCTCCCAAGTACAACTCTAACACTCCCAGTTACACCACTGACACTACCAGGTACACCTCTGACTCTCCAAGGTACTCCTTTGACGCTGCCAGGTACTCCTCGGACACTCCCAGGAACACCTCTGACACTCCCAGGTACACCTCTGACACTCCCAGGTACACCTCCCGATACTCCCAGGTACCCCTCAGACACTCTCTGGTTCACCTGACCTCCCTGGTTTACCTCTGACACTCCTGGTACACCTCTGATACTCCCAGGTACCTCTTACCTCCTGGTTCTCCCCTGACACTACCAGGTACACCTCAGACACTCCCAGGTACACCTCTGACACTTCCAGGTACTACTCTGACACTCCCAGGTACGCCTCTGACACTCCCAGGTACACCTCTGACACTCCCAGTTACACCTCCGACACTCCCAGTTACACCCTGACACTCCCAGGTACACCCTGACACTCCCAGGTACACCTCTGATATTCCCAGGTACACCTCTGACACTTCCAGATACCTCTGACACTCCCAGGTCACCAATCACTCCCAAGTACAACTCTGACCTCCCAGGTACACCACTGACACTACCAGGTACACCTCTGACACTCCCAGGTCCTCTGACACTCCAGGTACACCTCTGAGCACTCCCAGTGCACCTCTGATACGCCTGGGTATACCTCTGACACTCCCAGGTACCGCTGACACTCCCAGGTACACCGCTAACACTGTAGGCACACACCTCTGACCATTCCATGTACACCTCAGACTTCAGGTACACCTCAGACACTCCCAGGAACACCTCAGACACTCCCGTGTACACCTCTGACCTCCAGGTACCTCTGACACTCCAGGTACTCCTTGACGCTCCCAGGTACTCCTCCGACACTCCCAGGAACACCTCTGACACTCCCAGGTACACCTCTGACCTCCCAGGTACACCTCAGACACTGCAGGTACACCTCAGACACTGCCAGGTACACCTCCAGACACTACCAGGTACACCTCAGACACTCCCAGGTACAGCTCAGACACTCCCAGGTACACCTCAGACACTCCCAGGCACCTCAGGCACTCCCAGGTACACCTCTGACACTTCCAGGTACACCCCTACACTTCAGGTACACCCCTGACACTTCCAGGTACACCTCTGACACTCCAGGTACACCAGTCAGCACTCTCAGGTACACCACTGACACTCCCTGGTACACCTCTGACCTCCCAGGTACACAATGACACTCCGGTACACCTCTGACACTTCAGGTACCTCTGACCTCCCAGGTACACCTCTGACACTCCCAGGTACACCTCTGACACTCTTAGGAACACCTCTGACACTCCCAGGTACACCTCTGAGCACTCCCAGGTACACCTCCTGACACTTCCAGTACACCCCTGACACTTCCAGGTACCCCTGGCACTTCAGGTACACCAATGATGCTCCCAGGTACAACGCCTCAGCACTCCCAGGTACACCGCTGACACTGCCAGGTACACCTCAGACACTGCCAGGTACACCTCAGACACTCCCAGGTACACCTCTGACACTCCCTGTAACCTCAGACACTCCCAGGTGCACCTGTGACACTCCCAAGTGCACCTCTGACCTCCCAGGCACACCTCTGACACTCCCAGGTACCTCCGACACTCCCAGGTACACCTCTGACACTCCCAGGTACACTTCTCCACACACCCAGGTACATTTGACACTGCCAGGTACCTCATGCTCCCAGGTACACCTTTGACCTTCCAGATACACCTCTGACACTCCCAGGCACACCTCCAGAGACTCCAGGTACACCTCAGACACTCCCAGTTCACCTCTGACACTCCTGGTTCTCCCTGACCTCCCAGGTACACCTCAGACACTCTGGTACCTCTGACACTCCAGGTACTACTCTGACCTCTCAGGTACACCTCTGGTCACTCCCAGGTACACCACTCACACTCCCAGTGCTACCTCCGACACTCCCAGTTACACCCCTGACACTCCCAGGTACACCCCAACACTCCCAGGTACACCTCTGATACTCCCAGGTACACCTCTGACACTTCAGATACACCTGTGACACTCCCAGGTACACCAATCACACTCCCAAGTACAACTCTGACGCTCCCAGGTACCACTGACACTACCAGGTACACCTCTGACCTCCAGGTACTCCTCTGACGCTGCCAGTTACTCCTCTGACACTCCCAGGTACTCATGCTGGTGCTCCTCCGACACTCCCAGAACACCTCTGGCCTCCCAGGTACACCTCTGACACTCCCAGGTACACCGCTGACACCCCAGGTACACCCCTGACACTCCCAGGTACACCTCTGACACTTCCAGGTACACCCCTGACACTTCAGGTACACCCCTGACCCTTCCGGTACACCTCTGACACTCCCAGGTACACTTCTCCACACTCCCAGGTACACCTCTGACCTCCCAGTGCCCAGCACTCCCAGGTACCTCTGACACTCCCAGGTCATCCACTGACATTCCTGGTTCCACCTCTGACACTCCCTGGTTCTCCTGACACTCCCAGGTACACCTCTGACCTCCCAGGTACACCTCTGATACTTCCAGGTACACCTCCGATTCTCCCAGGTGCTCCTCTGACACTCCCTGGTACACCTCCGACACTCCCAGGTACACCTCAGATACTCCCAGGTACACCTCTGACACTTCCAGATACACCTCTGACACTCCCAGGTACACCAATGATACTACCAGGTACACCTCTGACACTCCCAGGTACACCTCCGTGCTCCGGTACCTCCGATACTCCCAGGTACACTTCAGACACTCCTGGTTCTCCCAGCTGCTCCTGGTTCACCTCAGACACTCCCAGGTACACCTCAGACACTCCCAGGTACACCTCCGTGCTCCAGGTACACCTCCGATTCTCCCAGGTACTCCTCTGACCTCCTGGTACACCTCTGACACTCCCAGGTACACCTCCAGATACTCCCAGGTACACCTCTGACACTTCCAGATACCTCTGACACTCCCAGGTACACCACTGACACTACCAGGTACACCTCTGACCTCCCAGGTACACCTCCGATACTCCCAGGTACACCTCCGATACTCCCAGGTACTCCTCTGACCTCCCTGGTACCTCTGACACTCCCAGGTACACCTCAGATACTCCCAGGTACACCTCTGACACTTCCAGATACACCCTGCACCTCCCAGGTACACCAATGATACTACCAGGTACACCTCTGACACTCCCAGGTACCTCCGATACTCCCAGGTACACCTCCGATGCTCCCAGGTACACTTCAGGCACTCCCTGGTTCACCTCTGACACTCCCTGGTTCACCTCTGACCTCCCTGGTACCTCTGACACTCCCAGGTACACCTCTTACACTCCCTGGTTCTCCTGACACTCCCAGGTACACCTCAGACACTCCCAGGTACACCTCTGACCCTCCCAGGTACTACTCATGCACTCCCAGGTACACCTCTGACACTCCCAGGTACCTCTGACCTCCCAGTTACACCTCCGACAATCCCAGTTACACCCTGACACTCCCAGGTACACCCTGACACTCAGGTACACCTCTGATACTCCCAGGTACACCTCTGACTCTTCAGATACACTCTGACACTCCCATGCACCAATCACACTCCCAAGTACAACTCTCTGACCTCCCAGGTACACCACCAGCACTACCATGTACACCTCTGACACTCCCAGGTACTCTTTGGCGCTGCCAGGTACTCCTCCGACACTCCCAGGAACACCTCTGGCCTCCCAGGTACACCTCTGACACTCCCAGGTACACCGCTGACACTCATGAGTACACCCCACACCTCCCAAGTACACCTCTGGCTTTCAGGTACACCTCAGACACTGCCAGGTACACTTCAGACACTCCCAGGTACAGCTCAGCCTCCCAGTTACAGCCTCAATAACTCCCAGGTGCACCTGTGACACTCCCAAGTGCACCTCCCAACCTCCCAGGCACACCTCTGACACTCCCAGGTACCTCTGCCTCCCAGGTACACCTCTGACACTCCCAGGTATTCACCTGACATTCCCTGGTTCACCTCTGACCTCCTGGTACACCTCTGACACTCCCAGGTACCTCCGATACTCCAGGTACACCTCCGATACTCCCAGGTACTCCTCTGACACTCCTGGTACACCTCTGACCTCCCAGGTACCTCTGATACTCCCAGGTACACCTCTGCCTTCCAAATACACCTCTGACACTCCCAGGTACACCAAGATACTACCAGGGACACCCAACCTCCCAGGTACACCTCCCATGCTCCCGTGTACACCTCCCGTACTCCCAGGTACACCTCAGACACTCTCTGGTTCACCTCTGACACTCCCTGGTTTACCTCCCACCTCCCTGGTACACCTCTGATACTCCCAGGTACCTCTTACACTCCTGGTTTTCCCTGGCACTCCCAGGTACACCTCAGACACTCCCAGGTACACCTCTGACACTTCCAGGTACTACTCTGACACTCTCCAGGTACGCCTCTGACAATCCCAGGTTCACCTCTGACACTCCCAGTTACACCTCCGACACTCCCAGTTACACCCCCACACCCCAGGTACACCCCAGCCTCCCAGGTACACCTCTGACACTTCCAGGTACACCATGACACTTCCAGGTACACCTGACCTTCCGGTACACCTCTGACAATCCGGTACACTTCTCACTCCCAGGTACCTCTGTCCTCCCAGGTACACCATGACACTCAGTTACACCCTTGACATCCCAGGTACACCTCTGACACTCCCAGTTACACCTCCGACACTCCCAGTTACACCCCTGACACTCCCAGGTACACCTCTGACACTCCCAGGTACACCAATCCACTCCCAAGTACAACTCTGACACTCCCGGGTACACCATGACACTACCAGGTACACCTCTGACCTCCCAGGTACACCTCTGACACTCCCAGGTACACCTCTGACCTCCCAGGTACCTCTGATGCGCCCAGGTGTCTGACACTCCCAGGTGCTCCTCTGACACTTCCTGGTTCACCTCCTGACCTCCTAGGTACACCTCTAACACTCCTACACCTCTGACACTCCCAGGTACACATACGACACTCCCAGGTACACCTCCGACACGCCCAGGTACTCCACTGACCTCCCTGGTACACCCCTGACACTCAAGGTACACCGCTGAGACTCCAGATACACCATAACACTGCAAGATACACCTCTGACATTCCATGTGCACCTCAGACACTTCCAGGTACACCTCAGACACTCCCAGGAACACCTCAGACCTCCCAGGTACACCTCCGACACTCCCAGGTACACCCCTGACACTCCCAGGTACACCCCTGACACTCCCAGGTACACCTTTGATACTCCCAGGTACACCTCTGACACTTCCAGATACACCTGTGACACTCCCAGGTACACAATCACACTCCAAGTACAACTCTGACCTCCCAGGTACACCACTGACACTACCAGGTACCCTCTGACACTCAAGGTACTCCTTGACGTGCCAGTTACTCCTCTGACCTCCCAGGTACTCCTTTGGCTGCCAGGTACTCTCCGACACTCCCAGGAACACCTCTGACCTCCCAGGTACACCTCGGCACTCCCAGGTACACCGCTGACACCCCAGGTACACCCCTGACACTCCCAGGTACACCTCTGACACTTCCAGGTACACCCCTGACACTTCCAGGTACACCTGACCCTTCAGGTTACTCTGACAATCCCAGGTACACTTCTCCTCCCAGTTACACCTCTCGACCTCCCAGGTACACCGCTGGCCTCCCAGGTACCTCTGTGACCTCCCAGGTACTCACCTGACATTCCCTGGTTTCTCTGACACTCCCTGGTTCCTTTGACACTCCCAGGTACACCTCTGACACTCCCAGGTACCTCCCGATGCTTCAGGTACATCTCCGATTCTCTCAGTGCACTCTCTGACACTCCCTGGTACACCTCTGACCTCCCAGGTACCTCAGATACTCCCAGGTACACCTCTGAGCACTTCCAGATACACCTCTGATACTCCCAAGTACACCAATGAATGCCAGGTACACCTCTGACACTCCCAGTACACCTCCGATACTCCCAGGTACCTCCGTACTCCCAGGTACACCTCAGACACTCACTGGTTCACCTCTGACCTCCCTGGTTCACCTCTGACCTCCCTGGTACACCTCTGCAGCCTCCCAGGTACACCTCCGTGCTCCCAGGTACACCTCCGATTCTCCCGGGTGTCCTTTGACACTCCTGGTACCTCCCGACCTCCCAGGTACACCTCAGATACTCCCAGGTACACCTCTGACACTTCCAATACACCCCTCACACTCCCAGGTACACCAATGACCTCCCAGGTACACCACTGACCTCCCTGGTGCCTCTGACACTCCCAGGTACACCAATGACACTCCCAGGTACACCTCTGACACTTCCAGGTACACCTCTGACACTCCCAGGTACACCTCTGACCTCCCAGGTACCTCACACTCTCAGGAACACCTCTGAGCTCCCAGGTACCTCTGACACTCCCAGGTACACCTCTGACACTTCCAGGTACACCCTGACACTTCCAGGTACACCCCTGACCTCCCAGGTACACCAGGACACTCCCAGGTACACCTCTGACACTCCTGGTACCTCCTGACACTCCCAGGTACACCAGCCACTCAGGTACACCTCCAGACCTCTCAGGAACACCTCTGACACTCCCAGGTGCACCTCTGACCTCCCAGGTACACCTCTGACCTTCCAGGTACCTGTGTGCTCCCAGGTACACCTCTGACTCTCCCAGGTGCACCATGACACACTCAGGTACACCTCTGACACTACCAGGTAAACCCCTGACACTCCCAGGTACTACTCTGACACTCCCAGGTACGCCTCTGACCTCCCAGGTACCTCTGACATTCCCAGTTACCTCCGACACTCCCAGTTACACCTGACCTCCCAGGTACACCCACCTCCCAGGTACACCTCCGATATTCCCAGGTACCTCTGACACTTCTGATACACCCCAACACTCCCAGGTACACCAATCACACTCTCAGTACCATCTGACCTCCCAGGTACACAACTGACACTACCAGGTACACCTCTGACCTCCTAGGTACCTCTGACACTCCCAGGTACACCTGTGCTCCCAGGTACCTCTCGGCCTCCCAGGTACACCTCTGATACGCCCAGGTATACCCTCTGACCTCCCAGGTACACCCAGCACTCCCAGGTACCGCTGACACTGCAGATACACCTCTGACATTGCATGTGCACCTCAGACACTTCCAGGTACACCTCCAGACACTCCCAGGAAACCTCAGACACTCCCAGGTACACCTCTGACACTCCCAGGTACCTCTGACTTTCCCAGGTACTCCTTTGACGCTCCCAGGTGCTCCTCCGACACTCCCAGACACCTCTGACACTCCCAGGTACCTCCTGACCTCCCAGGTACCTCAGCACTGCCAGGTACACCTCAGACACTGTCAGGTACACCTCAGACACTACCAGGTACCTCAGACACTCCCAGGTACAGCTCAGACACTCCCAGGTACACCTCAGACACTCCCAGGTACACCTCAGGCTCCCAGGTACACCTCTGACCTTCCAGGTACCTGACACTTCCAGGTACACCTCTTCTTCAGGTACCTCCTGATGCTCCCAGGTACACCAACTCTCAGGTGCCTACTGACACTCCCTGGTACACCTCTGACACTCCCAGGTACCTCAGACACTCCCAGGTACACCTCTGACACTTCCAGGTACACCTCTGGCCTCCCAGGTACACCTCTGACACTCCCAGGTACACCTCGAGCACTCAGGAACACCTCTGACACTCCCAGGTGCACCTCTGACACTCCCAGGTACAACTCTGACACTTCCAGTGACACTTCCAGGTACACCCTGACACTTCCAGGTACACCAATGATACTCCCAGGTACAACATGACACTCCCAGTGCACCACTAACACTGCGGGTGCACCTCAGACACTGCCAGGTACACCTCAGACACTCCCAGGTAGCTCAGACACTCCCAGTAACACCTCAGACACTCCCAGGTGCACCTGTGACCTCCCAAGTGCACCTCCGAGCCTCCCAAGCACACATCCTGACACTCCCAGGTACCTCCGACACCACCAGGTACACCTCGGACCTCCCAGGTACACTTCTCCACACACCCAGGTACACCTTTGACACTCCTGGTACACCTCTCATACTCCCAGGTACACCTCTGACACTTGAATACCTCTGACACTCCCAGGTACACCAATGATGCTACCAGGTACCTCCTCTGCACTCCCAGGCACACCTCTCATACTCCCAAGTACACCTCCGATACTCCCAGTACACCTCAGACCTCCCTGGTTCACCTCTGACACTCCCTGGTACACCTCTGACTCTCCCAGGTCACCTCTTACACTCCTGGTTCTCCCCTGACCTCCCAGGTACCTGAGACACTCCCAGGTGCCTCTGGCCTCCCAGGTACTCACTCTGGCCTCCAGGCACCTCTTGCTCCAGGTACACCTCCCACACTCCCAGTTACACCTCCACACCTCCCAGTTACACCTGACCTCCCAGGTACACATCACTCAGTACCCACCTCTGATGCTCCCAGGTACACCTCTGACACTTCCAGATACACCTCTGACACTCCGGTACCAATCACCTCCCAGGAGTGCAACTCTGAACCTCCCAGGTACACCACTGACTACCAGGTACCCTCAGCCTCCCAGGTACTCCTTTGACGCTGCCAGGTACTCCTCCGACACTCCAGGAACACCTCTGGCACTCCCGGTACACCTCTGACCTCCCAGGTACACCTCTGACACTTCAGTACACCCCTGACACTGCCAGGTACACCCCTGACACTTCCAGGTACACCAATGATATCCAAATGCTGACACTCCCAGGTGCACACCATGACACTCCCAGGTACACCTTGACACTGCAAGATACCTCTGACATTCCATGAACACACCTCGGACACTTCAGGTACTCAGACTCCCAGGAACACCCTCAGACACTCCCAGGTACACCTCTGATGCTCCCAGGTACACCTCAGCCTCCCAGGTACTCGCTGACGCTCCCAGGTACTCCTCCGACACTCCCAGGAACACCTCTGACCTCCCAGGTACCTCTCGACACTCCCAGGTACACCTCGAACACTGCCAAGTACCTCAGACACTCCCAGGTACACCTCAGGCCACCAGGTACTCCTCCCAGCCTCCCAGGTACCTCTGACACTCCCAGGTACTCCTTGACGGTCCCAGGTACTCTCCGAGCCTCCCAGGACACCTCTGACACTCCCAGGTACACCTCCCAGCACTCCCAAGTACACCTCAGACACTGCCAGGTACACCTCAGACACTGCCAGGTACACCTCGAACACTACCAGGTACACCTCAGACACTCCCAGGTCCAGCTCAGACACTCCCAGGTGCACCTCAGACACTCCCAGGTGCACCTCAGGCACTCCCAGGTACCTCTGACACTTCAGGCACCCAGCACTTCCAGGTACCTGACACTTCCAGGTACACCTGACCTCCCAGGTACACCAGTGGCACTCTCAGGTACACCACTGACACTCCTGGTACCTCTGACCACTCCCAGGTACCTACCAGCACTCCCAGGTACACCTCTGACACTTCAGGTACCTCTGACCTCCCAGGCCTCTCAACCTCCCAGGTACACCTCTGACACTCTCAAGCATCTCTGACCTCCCAGGTACACCTCTGACACTCCCAGGTACACCTCAGTACCCTGACACTGCCAGGTACACCCCTGACACTTCCAGGTACACAATGATGCTCCGCTGTACCTTCAGCCTCCCAGGTACACCGCTGACACTGCCAGGTGCACCTCAGACACTGCCAGGTGCCACCTCAGACACTCCCAGGTAGCTCAGACACTCCCAGTAACACCTCAGACACTCCCAGGTGCACCTGTGACACTCCAGATGCACCTCTGACACTCCAGGCACATCTGCCTCCCAGGTACACCTCGAGCACTCCAGGTACACCTCTGACACTCCCAGGTACCTCTCACACACCCAGGTACACCTTGACACTCCCAGGTGCACTCTCTATGCTCCAGGTACCTCTGATGCTTCAATACACCTTTGACACTCCCAGGTACACCAATGATACTACCAGTGCACCTCTGACACTCTGACACCTCTCATGCTCCTAAGTACCTCCGATGCTCCCAGTACACCTCAGACACTCCCTGGTTCACCTCTGACTCTCCTGGTTCACCTTTGTCCTCCTGGTACCCTCTGACACTCCCAGGTACCTCTTACTCCCTGGTTCTCCTGACCTCCCAGGTACCTCAGCCTCCCAGGTACACCTGCTTGACACTCTCAGGTGCTACTCTGACCTCCCAGGTACCTGTGACATCTCGGTACACCTCTGACACTCCCAGTTCACCTCCGACACTCCCAGTTACACCCCTGACACTCCCAGGTACACCCTGACACTCCCAGGCCTCTGATACTCCCAGGTGCACCTCTGACCTTCAGATACACCTCTGACCCTCCAGGTACACCAATCACACTCCAAGTGCAACTCACCTCCCAGGTACACCACTGACTGCCATTGCCCTCTGACACTCCATACTCCTTTGACGCTGCCAGGTGTTTCCTCCGACACTCCCAGGAACACCTCTGACACTCCCAGGTACACCTCTGGCCTCCCAGGTACATCGCTGACACACCCAGGTACACCTGACACTCCCAGGTACACCATGACACTGCCAGGTACACCTCAGACACTGCCAGGTACCACTTCAGACACTCCAGGTACAGCTCAGGCACTCCCAGTTACCTCTATAACTCCCAGGTGACTTGGCAACCTCCCAAGTGAACCTCTGCCTCCAGGTACACCATCCACCTCCCAAGAACACTCTGACACTCCCAAGTGCACCTCTGACACTCCCAAGTACACCAATCACACTCCCAAGTACAACTCTGACACTCCCAGGTACACCACTGACACTGCCAGATACACCTATGACACTCCAGGTACACCCCTGATACTCCCAGTTACACCCCTGACACTTCCAGGTACACCTCTGACACTTCCAGATACACCTCTGACACTCCCAGGTACACCGCTGAAACTCCCAGGTACACTGCCGACACCCAGGCACACCCCTCAATCACCTCCCAACTACAACTCTGGCCTCCCAGGTACACCAGTGACACAACCAGGTACCTCTTACACACTCCTGGTTCTCCTGACTCTCCAGGTACCTCAACAGACACTCCCAGGTACACCTCTGACACTTCCAGGTGCTACTCTGTGCTCCCAGGTACGCCTCTGACTTTCCAGACACACCTCCCCAACCTCCCAGGTACACCTCTGACACTCCCAGGTACACCTCTGACACTTCCAGTACACCCCTGACACTTCCAGGTACACCCCTGACACTTCCAGGTACACCAATGATACTCCCAGGTACAACGCAGACACTCCCAGGTACACCGCTAACACTGCCAGGTACACCTCAGACACTGCCAGGTACACCTCAGACACTCCCAGGTAAAGCTCAGACACTCCCAGTAACACCTCAGACACTCCCAGGTGCACCTGTGACACTCCCAAGTGCACCTCTGACACTCCCAGGCACACCTCTGACACTCCTAGGTACACCTCCGACACTCCCAGGTACACCTCTGACACTCCCAGGTACACTTCTCACACACCCAGGTACACCTTTGACACTCCCAGGTACACCTCTCATACTCCCAGGTACACCTCTGACACTTCCAGGTACCCCTCTGATACTCCCAGGTACACCAATGATACTACCAGGTACAGCTCTGACACTCCCAGGCACACCTCTCATACTCCCAAGTACACCTCCGATACTCCCAAGTACACCTCAGACACTCCCTGGTTCACCTCTGACACTCCCTGGTTCACCTCTGACACTTCTTGGTACACCTCTGACAATCGCAGGTACAACTCTAACACTCCCTTGGTCTCCCCTGACACTCCCAGGTACACCTCAGACACTCCCAGGTACACCTCTGACACTCTCAGGTACTACTCTGACACTCCCAGGTACACCTGTGACACTCACAGGTACACCTCTGACACTCCCAGTTACACCTCCGACACTCCCAGTTACACCCCTGACACTCCCAGGTACACCGCTGACACTGCCAGGTACACCTCTAATACTCCCAGGTACACCTCTGACACTTCCAGATACACCTCTGACACTCCCAGGTACACCAATCACACTCCCAAGTGCAACTCTGACACTCCCAGGTACACCACTGACACTACCAGGTACCCCTCTGACACTCCCAAGTACTCCTTTGACGCTACCAGGTACTCCTCCGACACTCCCAGGAACACCTCTGACACTCCCAGGTACACCTCTGACACTCCCAGGTACATCGCTGACACACCCAGGTACACCCCTGACACTCCCAGGTACACCGCTGACACTGCCAGGTACACCTCAGTCACTGCCAGGTACACTTCAGACTCTCCCAGGTACAGCTCAGACACCCCCAGTTACACCTCTATAACTCCCAGGTTCACTTGTGACACTCCCAAGTGCACCTCTGCCACTCCCAGGTACACCAATCACACTCCCAAGTACAACTCTGACACTCCCAGGTACACCACTGACACTGCCAGATACACCTATGACACTCCCGGTGCACCCCCTGACACTCCCAGTTACCTGACACTCCCAGATTACCTTCCTGACAATCCTAGGTACCTCAGAGCACTCCCAGGCCTCTGACACTTGCAGGTACACCCCTGACACTTCCAGGTACACCCCTGACACTTCCAGGTACACCTCTGACACTTCCAGATAAACCTCTGACACTCCCAGGTACACCAATCACACTCACAAGTACAACTCTGGCACTCCCAGGTACACCACTGACACTACCAGGTACACCTCTTACACTCCCTGGTTCTCCCCTGACATTCCCAGGTACACCTCAGACACTCCCAGGTACACCTCTGACACTTCCAGGTACTACTCTGACACTCCCAGGTACGCCTCTGACACTCCCAGGTACACCTCTGACACTCCCAGTTACACCTCCGACACTCCCAGTTACACCCCTGACGCTCCCATGTACACCTCTGACACTCCCTGGTACACCTCTGATATTCCCAGGTACACCTCTGACACTTCCAGATACACCTCTGACACTCCCAGGTACACCAATCACACTCCCAAGTACAACTCTGACACTCCCAGGTACACCACTGACACTACCAGGTACACCTCTGACACTCCCAGGTACACCTCTGACACTCCCAGGTACACCTCTGACACTCCCAGGTACACCTCTGATACGCCCAGGTATACCTCTGACACTCCCAGGTACACCGCTGACACTCCCAAGTACACCGCTGACACTGCAAGATACACCTCTGACATTCCATGTACACCTCAGACACTTCCAGGTACACCTGAGACACTCCCAGGAACACCTCAGACACTCCCAGGTACACCTCTGACACTCCCAGGTACACCTCTGACACTTCCAGATACACCTATGACACTCCCATGTACACCAATCACACTCCCAAGTACAACTCTGACACTCCCAGGTACACCACTGACACTACCATGTACACCTCTGACACACCCAGGTAGTCCTTTGACGCTGCCAGGTACTCCTCCGACACTCCCAGGAACACCTCTGACACTCCCAGGTACACCTCTGACACTCCCAAGTACACAGCTGACACTCCCAGGTACACCCCTGACACTCCCAGGTACACTGCTGACACTGCCAGGTACACCTCAGACACTGCCAGGTACACTTCTTACACTCCCAGGTACAGCTCAGACGCTCTCAGTTACACCTCTATAACTCCCAGGTGCACCTGTGACACTCCCAAGTGCACCTCTGACACTCCCAGGCACACCTCTGAAACTCCCAGTTACACCGCTGACACTGCCAGATACACCTATGACACTCCAGGTACACCATGACACTCCCAGTTACCCCTGACACTCCCAGGTACCTCTGACACTCCCAGGTACACCTCAAGCACTCCCAGGTACACCTCTGACACTTCCAGGTACTCCCCTGACACTTCCAGGTACACCCCTGACACTTCCAGGTACACCTCTCACACTCCCAGGTACACCAATGACTCTCCCAGGTACACCAATGACTCTCCCAGGTACACCTCTGACACTTCCAGGTACACCTCTGACACTCGCAGGTACACCTCTGACACTCCCAGGTACACCTCTGACACTCTCAGGAACACCTCTGACACTCCCAGGTACACCTCTGACACTCCCCAGGTGCACCTCTGACACTCCCAGGCCACCTATCACCTCCCAGGTACACCTCTGACACTCCCAGGTATTCCACTGACATTCCCTGGTTCACCTCTGACACTCCCTGGTACACCCTTGACACTCCCAGGTACACCTCTGGCACTCACAGGTACACCTCCGATACTCCCAGGTACACCTCCGATGCTCCCAGGTACTCCTCTGATACTCCCTGGTACACCTCTGACACTCCCAGATACACCTCTGAAACTCCCAGGTACACCTCTGACACTTCCAGATACACCTCTGACACTCCCAGGTACACCAATGATACTACCAGGTACACCTCTGACACTCCCAGGTACACCTCCCATACTCTCAGGTACACCTCCGGTACTCCCAGGTACACCTCAGACGCTCCCTGGTTCACCTCTGACATTCCCTGGTTCACCTCTGACACTCCAAGTGCTCTGACCTCCCAGGTACCACCCCACTTCCAGGTACACCTCTCATGCTCCTAGGTACACCATGGCACTCCCAGGTACACTCTGACACTCCCAGGTACACCTCTGACCTTCCTGATACACCTCCGAACCTCCCCATTTGCACACTCCCCACCTCTGACCTCCCAGGTACCTCTGGCCTCCCAGGTACACCTCTGATGCCTTAGGTATACCTCTGGCCTCCCAGGTACACCATGACACTCCCAGGTACACCGCTGACACTGCAAGATACACTCTGACATTCCATGTACACCTCAGACTTCAGGTACCTCAGACACTCCCAGGAACACCTCAGACACTCCCAGGTGCACCACTGATGCTCCCGGTACCTCTGACCTCCAGGTACTCCTTTGACGCTCCCAGGTGCTCCTCCGACACTCCCAGGAACACCTCTGACCTCCCAGGTACCTCTGACCTCCCAGGTGCCTCAGACACTGCCAGGTACACCTCAGACACTGCCAGGTACACCTCCAGACACTACCAGGTACACCTCAGACACTCCCAGGTGCAGCTCAGACACTCCCAGGTACACCTCAGACACTCCCAGGTACACCTCAGGCACTCCCAGGTACACCTCTGACACTTCCAGGTACACCCCTGACACTTCCAGGTACACCCTGACATTCCAGGTACACTGCTACTCCCAGGTACACCATGACGCTCTCCAGGTACACCACTGACACTCCTGGTACCTCTGACCTCCCAGGTACACCAGCCAGCTCTCCCAGGTACACCTCTGACACTTCCAGGTACACCTCTGACACTCCAGGTGCACCTCTGGCCTCCCAGGTACACCTCTGACACTCTCAAAACACCTCTGACCTCCAGGTACACCTCTGACACTCCCAGGTACCTCTGACACTTCAGTACACCTGACACCTGCCAGGTACACCCCCAACACTTCAGGTACCAATGATACTCCCATGTGCAACCTGGCTACTCCAGGTACACCGCTGACACTGCCAGGTACACCTCAGACACTGCCAGTACACCTCAGACCTCCCAGGTAGCTCAGGCTCTCCCAGTAACACCTCAGCACTCCCAGGTGCACCTGCAGCACTCCCGTGCACCTCTCACTCCAGGCACCTCTGACACTCCCATTTGCTCCTTTGACGCTCAGTGCTCCTCCGAACTCCCAGGACACCTCTGACACTCCCAGGTGCCTCTTACACTCCCAGGTACACCTCAGACACTGCCAGGTACACCTCAGACACTGCCAGGTACACCTCAGACACTACCAGGTACACCTCAGACACTCCCAGGTACACCTCAGGCACTCCCAGGTACACCTCTGACACTTCCAGGTACACCCCTGACACTTCCAGGTACACCCCTGACACTTCCAGGTACACCTCTGACACTTCCAGATACACCTCTGACACTCCCAGGTACACCAATCACACTCCCAACTACAACTCTGCCAGCCTCCCAGGTACACCAGTGACACACCAGTTACCTCTTGCTCCTGGTTCTCCCCTGACACTCCCAGGTACACCTCAGGCACTCCCAGGTACACCTCTGAGCTTCCAGGTACTACTCTGACCTCCCAGGTGCCTCCTCAGCCTCCCAGGTACCTCTGACCTCCCAGGTACCTCTGGCACTCCCAGGTACACCTCTGACACTTCCAGTACCCTGCCTGGGTACACCCCACTTCCGTTACACCAATGATACTCCCAGGTACAACGCCCCACTCCCAGGTACACCATGACACTGCCAGGTGCTCAGACACTGCCAGGTGCACCTCAGACACTCCCAGGTAGCTCAGACACTCCCAGTAACACCTCAGACACTCCCAGGTGCCCTGTGACACTCCCAAGTGCACCTCTGACCTCCCAGGCACACATCTGACACCCAGGTACACCTCCGACACTCCCACCTCTGTCCTCCCGTGCCTTCTCACACACCCAGGTACACCTTGGCCTCCCAGGTACACCTCTCATGCTCCTAGGTACACCTCTGACACTTCCAGATACCTCTGACCTCCCAGGTACACCAATGATGCTACCAGGTACACCTCTGGCCTCCCAGGCACACCTCTCCATACTCCCGTACACCTCCGATACTCCCAATTACACCTCAGACACTCCTGGTTTCACCCTGGTTCACCTCTGTCACTCCCTGGTACACCTCCTGACACTCCCAGGTACCTGCCCTCCCTGGTTTCTCCCCTGGCTTGCTCCCAGAGTACACCTCAGACACTCCCAGGTACCTCTGACACTCTCCAGGTACTACTCTGACACTCCCAGGTACACCTGTGACACTCCACAGGTATACCTCCCAGCTTACTCCAGTTACACCTCCGACACTCCCAGTTACGCCCCTGACACTCCCAGGTACACCCAGCACTGCCAGGTACCTCCTGATACTCCAGGTACACCTCTGACACTTCAGATACACCTCTGACCCCTCCCAGGTACACCAATCCACTCCCAGTGCAACTCTGACACTCCCAGGTGCCTACACCCCAGCACTACCAGGTACCCCTCCTGACACTCCCAAGTGCTCCTTTGACGCTGCTGGTACTCCTCCGACACTCCAGGAACACCTCTGACACTCCCAGGTACACCTCTGACACTACTGGAGTACATCCTTCGACACACCCAGGTACCTGACACTCCCCAGGTACACCGCTGACACTGCCAGGTACACCTCGAACACTGCCAGGTACACTTGAACACTCCAGGTACAGCTCAGACACTCCCAGTTACACCTCTATAACTCCCAGGTGCACTTGAAGCACTCCCAAGTGCACCTCTGCCACTCCCAGGCCACACCAATCACGCTCCCAAAGTACCCAACTCAGCACTCCCAGGTACACCACTGACACTGCCAGATACACCTATGACACTCAGGTACACCCCTGACACTCCAGTTATACCCCAAACACTCCCAGTTACCTCTGACAATCCTGCGTTACCTCAGGCACTCCAGGTACACCTCTGTACTTCCAGGTACACCCCTGACACTTCAGGTACACCCCTGACACTTCCAGGTACACCTCTGACACTTCCAGATACACCTCTGACGCTCCCAGGTACACCAATCACGCTCCCAAGCACAACTCTGACACTCCCAGGTACACACCAGTGACTTGCAGGTACGCCTCTTACACTCCCTGGTTCTCCCATGACACTCCCAGGTACACCTCAGACACTCCCAGGTACACCTCTGACACTTCAGGTACTACTCTGACACTCCCAGGTACGCCTCTGGCTCAGGTACACCTCTGACCTCCCAGTTACACCTCCGGCTTACTCCCAGTTACACCCCTCACGCTCCCAGGTACACCTCCCTGACCTCCCAGGTACCTCTGATATTCTGGGTACACCTCTGACACTTCCAGATACACCCTCTGACACTCCCCAGGTATGCCTGAAATCACACTCCCAAGTACAACTCCTGACACTCTCAGGTACACCACCTGACACTAACAGGTACACCTCCCAGCCTCCCCAGGCACACCTCTGACTCCCAGGTACCTCCTGACCTCCCAGGTACACCTCAATGCCTTGGGTACACACCTCCTGACACTCCCAGGTACACCGCTGACACTCCCAGGTACACCATGACACTGCAGATACACCTCCTGACATTCCCATGTGCTCCTTTTGAGCCTCTGAGTACTCCTCCGACACTCCCCGAACACCTCTGAGCTTACTCCAGGTACCTCTTACACTCCAGGTACACCTCAGACACTGCCAGGTACACCTCGAACACTGCCAGGTACACCTCAGACACTCCCAGGTACACCTCCTGATATTCCCAGGTACACCTCTGACACTTGAATACACCTCTGACACTCCCAGGCCACACCAATCACCTCCCAAGTACAACTCTGACACTCCCAGGTACACCACTGACACCTACCAGGTACACCTCTGACACTCCCAGGTACACCTCTGGCCTCCCCAGGTACACCTCCTGACACTCCCCAGGTACACCTCTGATGCATCCGAGGTGTCACCTCTGCAACCTCCCAGGTACACCGCTGACACTCCCAAGGAACACCTCAGACACTCCCAGGAACACCTCAGACACTCCCAGAAACCTCCTGACACTCCCCAGGTACACCTCTGAGCACTCCATGTGCTCATGACGCTCCCAGGTACTCCTCCGACACTCCCAGGAACACCTCTGACACTCCCAGGTACACCTCTTCCCACACTCCCAGGTACCCACCTCCAATATTCCCAGGTACACCTCTCACACTTCCAGATACACCTCCTGACACTCCCAGGTACACCAATCACCCTCCAAGTACAACTCCTGACACTCCCAGGTACCACTGACACTGGTACACCTCCTGACACTCCCTAGGTACACCATGACACTCCCAGGTACACCTCTGACACCCAGGTACACCTCTGACACTTCCTGATACACCTCTGAGCACTCCTAGGTACACCATGACACTCCCAGGCTGCCTCCCAGGCACTCCCCAGGTACACCTCTGACCTCCCAGGTACACCTCTGATACGCTTAGGTATACCTCTGACACTCCCAGGTACACCGCCCCAGGCACTCCCAGGTACACCGCTGACACTGCAAGAATACACCTCCTGACATTCCATGTACACCTCAGACACTTCCAGGTACACCTCAGACACTGACAAGGGCCTCAGACACTCCCAGGTACACCTCCTGATACTCCCAAGGTACACCTCTGACACTCCCAGGTACTCCTTGACGCTCCCAGGTACTCCTCGACACTCCCAGGAACACCTCTGACACTCCCAGGTACACCTCTGTGACACTCCCAGGTACACCTCAGACACTGCCAGGTACACCTCAGACACTCCCAGGTACACCTCCAGACACTACCAGGTACTCCTCTGACACTCCCAGGTACACCTCTGACACTCCCAGGTACTCCTTTGACGGTCCCAGGTACTCCTCCACGACACTCCCAGGGGCCACCTCTGACACTCCCAGGTACCACCTCTGACACTCCCAGGTACACACCTCAGACACTGCCAGGTACACCTCCAGACACTGCCAGGTACACCTCAGGCCCCACTACCAGGTACACCTCAGACACTCCCAGGTACCAGCTCCAGACACTCCCAGGTACACCTCAGACACTCCCAGGTACCTCAGGCACTCCCAAGGTACACCTCTGACACTTCAGGTACACCTGACACTTCCAGGTACACCCATGACACTTCCAGGCACACCTCTGACCTTGGGTGCACCAATGACACTCTCAGGTACACCAGTGACACTCCTGGTACACCCTCTGACCTCCCAGGTACACCAATGACACTCCCAGGTACACCTCTGACACTTCCAGGTGCACCTCTGACCCACTCCCAGGTACACCTCTGACACTCCCAGGTACACCTCTGACACTCTCAGAAACACGTCTGACACTCCCCAGGTACACCTCTGACACTCCCAGGTACACCTCTGACACTTCCAGTACACCCCTGACACTGCCAGGTACCCACCCCTGAGCACTTCCAGGTACACCAATGATGCTCCCAGGTACAACAGCCTGACCTCCCGTTACACACACACCGCTGACACTCCCAGGTACACCGCATGACACTGCAGATACACCTCCCCATTCCATATGCACCTCCAACGAACACTTCCAGGTACCACCTCCAGACTTTCTCCCAAGGGTTCCTCAGACACTCCAGGTGCCTCTGATACTCCCCAGGTACACCTCCTGACACTCCCAGGTACTCCTTCTGACGATCCCAGGTGCTCCTCCGACACTCCAGGAACACCTCCTGACACTCCCAGGTACACCTCTGAGCACTCCCAGGTACCTCCAGGCCACTGCCAGGTACCCACCTCGAACACTCCCAGGTACACCTCAGACACTACAGGTACTCCTCTGACTTCCTCCCAGGTACACCTCTCACACTCCCAGGTACTCCTTTGACGGTGCAGGCTTTCTCCGACTTACTCCCGAGACCGCCGAGCTTGCTCCAGGTACACCTCCCAACCTCCCAGGTACACCTCAGACACTGCCAGGTACACCTCGAACACTGCCAGGTACACCTCCAGACACTACCAGTACACCTCGAACACTCCCAGGTACAGCTCAGACACTCCCAGGTACACCTCAAGACACTCCAGGTACACCTCAGGCACTCCCAGGTACACCTCTGACACTTCCAGGTACACCCCTGACACTTCCAGGTACACCCCTGACACTTCCAGGTACACCTCCTGACACTCCCAGGTACACCAATGACACTCTCAGGTACACCACTGACACTCCTGGTACACCTCCTGACACTCCCAGGTACACCAATGACACTCCCAAGGTACACCTCTGACACTTCAGGTACACCTCCTGACCTCCCCAGGTACACCTCTGACACTCCCAGGTACACCTCTGACACTCTCAAACACCTCCTGGCCTCCCAGGTACACCTCTGACACTCCCAGGTACACCTCCTGACACTTCAGTACACACCCCTGACACTGCCAGGTACACCCTGACACTTCCAGGTACACCAATGATACTCCCCATGTACAACCTTGACACTCCCAGGTACACCATGACACTGTGGGTACACCTCAGACACTGCCAGGTACACCTCAGACACTCCCCAGGTAAAAGCTCCAGACACTCCCCAGTAACACCTCAAGACACTCCCAGGTGCACCTGTGACACTCCCAAGTGCACCTCCTGACCTCCCAGGCACACATCTGACACTCCCAGGTGCACCTCCGACTTACTCCCAGGTACACCTCCTGACCTCCCCAGGTACCACTTCTCACCACCAGGTACACCTTTGACTCTCCCAGGTACACCTCTCATACTCCCAGGTACACCTCTGACACTTCCAGATACCACCTCTGGCCTCCCAGGTACAGTGATGCTACCAAGGTACACCTCCTGACACTCCCAGGCACACCTCTCCTGCTCAAAGTACCTCCCGTGCTCCCAGTACACCTCAGGCACTCCTGGTTCACCTCTGACTCTCCCTGGTTCACCTCTGTCACTCGCTGGTACACCTCCTGACACTCCCAGGTACACCTCTTACACTCCCCTGGTTCTGCTCCCCCTGACACTCCCAGGTACCTCAGACACTCCCAGGTACCTCTGTGCTCTCTGGGTACTACTCTACAACACTCCCAGGTACACCTGTGACACTCACAGGTACACCTCTGACTTACTCCCAGTTACACCTCCGACACTCCCAGTTGCACCCTGACACTCCCAGGTACACCATGACACTGCTGCAGGTACCTCTGTGATACTCCCAGGTACACCTCTGACACTTCAGATACACCTCTGACACTCCAGGTATACCAATCACACTCCCAAGAGATGCAACTCTGACCTTGCTCCCAGGTACACCACCTGACTTTTCAGGTACCCTCTGGCTCCCAAAGTACTCCTTGTTGCTGCCAGGTACTCTCCGGCTTACTCCCAGGCACTTCTGGCCTCCCCAGGTACCTCTGCAACCTCCCAGGTACATCCTTGGCCCCAGGTACACCCCTGACACTCCCAGGTACACCGCTGACACTGCCAGGTACCTCAGACACTGCCAGGTACTTCAGACACTCCCAGGTACAGCTCAGACACTCCCAGTTACACCTCTCTATAACTCCCAGGTGCCTTGCCCAGGCACTCCCCCAGTGCACCTCTGCCACTCAGGTACCAATCA
>NW_024733028.1:105000-153919 GCF_018991925.1 Homarus americanus | reverse complement strand
CTGTCATTTAGTATCTGGGAGGTTAGGTTAGGTTAGGTACATGACGGGGCGAAGCAGTAGAGGTGTAAGATTAATTAAGGTTAACAGGAACCTTGAGTACAGAGACAGGTTAAAGCATCTTAATTTGCACTCCCCCGAGAGACGTAGAGTGAGGGGCGACATGATAGAGGTGTATAAATGGAAGTCAGGGCTAAACAAAGGGGACATTACAAAGGTACTCAAACTATCCAACCAGGAGCGAACTCGTAACAATGGTTTTAAATTAGATAAATTTAGATTTAGGCGCGAAATAGGTAAACACTGGTTTGGAAATAGAGTAGTGGACGAGTGGAACAAGTTACCAAACATCATCATTAACTCTAATACGCTGGATAGCTTCAAACATAGGTTGGGTGGATATATGAGCAATAGGGGTTGGGTGTAAATGGGACTGCCCAGTATGGCCCGCTGCAGTGTCCTCCAGTCTTATGTTCATATGTTCTAGGTGTGTGTGTGTGTGTGTGTGAGATCTTGTATGGCCTCATCTCGTCTTCTACTGTACATTATTTACTGTTTACCTGTGTGGATATAGAACTCGCCTCCTGATCTATGGGTCATTGGTTCGTGTCTCAGTTCACACCTTACCTGTCTCGGGTCTGCTCTCACATAATAATCAACGCTGTGATGATTTAGCTACATCTGGAGTCGTCAGGTGTGTTGTGGGGAGGAAGACCGTCCTGTAGGAGGCCCGTGTGGTGGCGCTGGTGTCAGGAGTTCCTCCCTCTCCCACGCCGTCCAGATACTGTGTGTACACTAATACAGACAGTGTGTGTTGTGTTGTGTTGTTATCCAGGTGTGTGGTGTGTTGCGTTGTGTTGTTATCCAGGTGTGTGGTGTGTTGTGTTGTGTTATTATCCAGGTGTGTGGTGTGTTGTGCTGTGTTCCCCAGCTGTTGGTGTTGTGTTGTTATCCAGGTGTGTGGTGTGTTGTATTGTGTTGTTATCCAGGTGTGTGGTGTGTTGTGTTGTGTTGTTATCCAGGTGTGTGGTGTGTTGTGTTGTGTTGTTATCCAGGTGTGTGGTGTGTTGTATTGTGTTGTTATCCAGGTGTGTGGTGTGTTGTGTTGTGTTGTTATCCAGGTGTGTGTTGCGTTGTGTTGTTATCCAGGTGTGTGGTGTGTTGTATTGTGTTGTTATCCAGGTGTGTGGTGTGTTGTGTTGTGTTCCCCAGCTGTGTGTTGTGTTATGTTCCCCAGCTGTGTGTTGTGTTGTGTTCCCCAGCTGTGTGTTGTATTGTGTTCCCCCAGCTGTGTGTTGTGTTGTGTTCCCCCAGCTGTGTGTTGTGTTGTGTTCCCCCAGCTGTGTGTTGTGTTGTGTTCCCCAGCTGTGTGTTGTGTTCCCCAGCTAAGTTATAGCGTCTTCTAATCATTGTTCCCCTGACTGTAACAGAACACACAGGTGCCACACTGAGTCCTCAGGTGTCACACGGTTAATACTCTTGGTAGCCAAACCTAACCTAATTCAAGCAGGGCGGATCCAGGAATATGAAAAGGGTGGGGGGGGAGTCCAAGAAGTTGTGGGTGGGGGGAACATGGCGAGCACAGTCAGCCCACCCACCTGTTAGCCCTCTTATTTTTTAAATCTGACAAATATCATGTTCATTTTGAGGCCATGCGCACCTGGTAATAAGAGATAATCTGAAGTCAATAGTAATCACTTTTTACAATACAAAAACGCCTGAGTACAATAATGTATTTTTCTGGTGAGAAGGGAGGTTCGGACCCCCTGGATCCGCCCTTGCCAAGATCACCTGAGTCGTCGGCCACCTGTTATTACCACACCTGTAGGAGCCGCCTCACACCTGCTGCTGGGGTCAAGGTGATGTTTTGTACGTGGATATTGATGGTCTTTCAGTGTTTTGTTTTGAATGATTATGTAGGTTGGTTAGGTTAGGTTAGCAGAGGTGTTGTAATGGCTTCCTTCAGGTGTTGTGTCGGTAGATATAGGCAGTATTTCACACGCACACACACACACACACACACACACACACACACGTTGTAGTAGTGGTGGTGGGGACCGGAAGAAGGGTGAGGGCGGGTTAGTACAGTACCGTCGACTACGCGAGGTGGAGTCTCTCTCTGGGTCACACATTCCTGCCTGGCGTGTGTCGGGGATTACGGGGAGCTGGACGACTGTAGCCACTTGTACGGCTTCTGCCTTGTAAGACCCTCCGTCGCCCTCTCCTCTTCCCCCTCCTCTCCTCTTCCCTCTTCACTCCTCTACCTCCCCTCTTCCCCCTCTCTCCTCCCCTCTGCCCTCCTCTCCTCTTCCCTCTTCTACCCCTTCCTCCCCTCTCCCCCCCACACCTATACCTCTCTGGCCCTCACGTCACCCAAGCTACGATTTACTCTGCGTAGATTAAATATTTACCTTCTTTATGTACTGAAGGTGTTGTTGTGTGGCCGTGTGGGTGTTAGTGGCCGTGTGGGTGTTAGTGGCCGTGTGGGTGTTAGTGGCTGTGTACTGAGCCTGTGTAAGGTAGAGAGAGACAAGGTGTGGGGGTGTAGGTTGCTGCCAGGGAAGAATCCGGAAAAAGTCACAAGAAAAGGCGCGGAAAAAACCTAACCTAACCTACGTGCAATGTCATCATATATATATGTATTGTGTTGTCAATGTGTACAAGTCATGTGAGTGATTTTTTTCCTGTGACTTTATTTCCACTCACCCCAGGTAGAGTCCTTACCTGTGTTGTGAAGGTGGTGATTAATATTCAGGTGTATGCCTTTTTATCGCCAAGGATTTTTTTAACAGGATTAGCCCACCAGGGGACAGGTCACACCAGAGCCTGAAGGCGAAAATATAATAAAAATACTAATAATAATAATTAATAAAAACTATAAAAAAATATGAAATCAAAATATATTACAGTACTGTATAATAATAATAATAATAATAATAATAATAAACGACCATTAGATAAATACAAAAAAGAAAGAAAAAAAGATCTAGTGAGAAACAATATATGTTTGTTGTCTACAGTGAGAGAAACAATTGAGACCCTGCAATTGTGTGTAAATGAGGCAGAAAGTCAGATCAGCAACCTGGGTCATAAGGCAGCAGGGTCTACCATTAGAGAACACATTATGCTTCCAATATCTTCCCAGGCTGGTAAAATAACCTAACCTCACTTCATTCCACCAAATAGTGTTAGGGTGGTTAATATTGAGGTGAAATAGGGTGGGGTGGAGATTCTTCAGGTGACCTGTGTTGTGGACGACCCTGCCGGTCCTGTATCGGCCTCTTTAGTCACCTCAGAGCTGACCAACTAAGGTGACATCCTCAATAACTCGTGTCATTGTATCAGAGCTGGATGATCGTCATACTGGATTCTGAGTGACAGTAAAATAGTAGTGTGTAATAATAATAATAATAATAATTAACGGTTTATTGAAAGAGCTTGGCAGCCAGAAGGCTGAAAATATACAGTTACATATTTGGGGAATGGGTTTCGAATTACAAATAATATTCAAGTAACATAAGTGACACAAATAAGACATATAATAACTAGATGGGGAAAAGCTCAAACTACAGTTCATTTCAACATAGTGACAGTGCAAGGAGTAGTGTTTACTGGGAGTGAATACACTGGTTTATTACAAGTTATTGATAATTTTTACAATGGTTGGGACTGGGCTGTTCTTATAGCGATCAGTTCGTGCACGTATGGGCTGGATGCGGTTGTGGTGTCGAACAGCAATTCTCGGGCTAGGGATCTCAGGTGGTAGTAGGAGCCGGTGTCGAGGATGGTGCAGAAGCTTCTTACCAAATTTGCAGATGAGGTCGTGGTGATGGTCAGTATGAGGTCAGAAAGGGTCAGTGTGTTGAGCGCTTCTTGATATGTGGAGTAGGAAGGGGAGAGAATAATCTTGCATGCCCTCTTTTGCACTTTTTCTAGGTGTTTACGTTGTGTGGCATTTAGGGAGGAAGACCAGGTGGGGAGGCATAGGTGAGCTTGGGAAGTATGAATGTTGAGTAAACACTGAGGAGCTCGGGTGCAGGAACTCCGAGGGACTTGAGTCGGCGGAGGAGGTGGAGACGGAAACTGGAGGACTTGACAACTTCACTGACGTGTGGTTTCCAATTTAGTTTGTTGTCTATGGTGACGCCGAGGAGCTTCGTGGAATCTACAACCTGGAGTGTGTTCGGACCTAGAGTAATGGAAGGAGGTGGGACAATGTCGGAGGAGAGGTTGATGTGCATAACCATGGTCTTGGTATGGTTGATGGTGACATGGTTGTTGGTGGCCCAGTTTTGGAGACTGTTCAATAAATCCTGAAGGGCGGTATGGTTGGGAGCAGAATTGTTGACGCTGAGTCCCAATGGTGGAGTCGTCGACATATTTCCAGCGAGCAGGGGTTTCTCTTAGGGGCATCATTGATGAGCATAAGGAAGCAAGTGGTCCCATCTTGGTGCCTTGGGGACGCCACAGGTGAGTGACTAAAAGGTGGGGAGACAGCCCCTCGGAAGCGTGCAAGCAGCGTCGGTCACTGAGGAAGTCTAGCAAGCCATGGTATAAGATTTCTCGAAGCCGAGGTCAATAGCTTTGTTGATGATTATATTGTGGTCGACTAGGTCGAAGCTTTAGTGAAATCAATGAAGGCGACAGCTACAGACGTTTTCGTTTCTCGAGATGGCGGTATATGTAATCGAGAAAGCTGACAAGACAGTGAGTGGTGGGAAGTTTTTCATGTTGCAAATTGCTGGTCTACGACTCCTGCAATATCAGCATAAGCCCAGTCGAACACAAAACTTTCACAGATTAGGCTGGGTATTGGGGTGATTGCAATAGGTCGTAGCTGATTTAAGGATTGTGGGCTGGTTGACTTGGGCACTGGTGATACATAAGTGTGTGTGTGTGTGTAGGGGTGGGGGGAGGGTAGTGTTCCAGGTTTAGTAAGTACCACTACTAAGGCTTCACATCTGCATAAGGTTGGCGTCCTACAGCGGTGATTGATATTGATTACTGACAACTCTGCTGTGGAGAATAATGCCTCTGTGTGTGTGAAAGGGCGCTTGTTTACAGTGTAATAAGCACCTAATGTCTATAAGCTTTACGAGGATTTAAGTCACGTTAATTCTCTAAGTAATTAATATAGTTTTAAGTCATGGTGATAAACATATTAACGTGTGTGTGTTGTCTTACAGGAGCTGGAATTCCACGGGGTGATGAGGTTCTACTTCCAAGACTCCGGACAGAAGGTGGCGACCAAGTGCATCCGCGTCCCCAGCACCGCCAACTCCCGCTACGTCATCGAGACACTGGTCGAGAAGTTTAGGCCGGATATGCGTATGTTGTCCATCCCCGAGTACGCCCTCTACGAGATACACGAGAACGGAGGTGAGTGACTTAACGCCTACTATTACTGACTGCTGGAGCTATTTTTATGAGTCCCTAAAGATATAAACCTTTTGTATTCCTATTGGTTTCATCACCTTTGGCTTATCTAGATCACTGGCCTAGTAATGTGTATGAACTGTCTGGGGGGTGAGAGAAACATCAATGGGTGTGTTGCTACTGAAGGAACAGCTTGAGAGATACCTATACTACCTCACCTGTATGAAAGACTTGATATTTCTAGCTAGTAATCTGATCACACACCTTAATTAGACAACCACGTGGAGATGATAACCAGAATAGCATCTAAATTGCACCGAGATTTTACCGTAGCCAGATGTTATATTTTCTCCCCCCCCCCCTCCACTAACAAGGAGACGGACGATCGATCAAACGTCAAACGTATTTCAAAATAGGACAAATAATAATGAACTGCGTTAATAATGAAATCAATTGGAATCATCTTGTGGTAAAACGTCACAGTAGATCCTGGCGAGCCCTTAGAGATACTGTGGACACAACTTAATGGATACTAAAACCTTTTTCTTGTACATGAAGGAGGCAGTGTGGCTGGTGCTGTGTTCTGTCTCAAATAGACGAAAAATGAATAGAGAATTATAAACGATAATAACAAGAATTGGAAGGGAGGGATAAGTTTTGTTTCACATAAACACATCCCTAAAAGAAAATTCAGATCGATACGGAACCAACCAAAATGGATGAATAATAGACTCTTAGATCTTCTAGGGAAAAAGAAAGGAGTATATAGAAAAGTTAAGAAAGGCGAAAATCACTTACTTGGTTACTATCAGAACCTAACAAGACAGGTAAAAACAGAAATTAGGAAAGCAAAGAGAAATTAGGAAATCAAGGTAGCAAACGAATCGAAAATAACCCAAAACTTTTTATCAACTGTATAAATCAAAGGTTAGAGATACAATAGGTCCCCTTAAAACTACGACAGGAGAAATGACTGATGATGAGTTAGAAATGTGTAGTACGTTAAATAGTCATTTTCGCTCCGTATTCACAAATGAAAACCTAGCACAGTTACCAGAAGTTCATAAGGTATATAACGACAGTATAGAAAATATGTTGATGAATATCAATATTACTAGTAACGATGTGCTTAAAGAAATTAACAAACTGAAGCCTCATAAATCGCCTGGTCCAGACGAGGTATATGCTAGAATATTAAAAGAATGTAGAGATGAGTTGAGTAATCCATTAGCAGTTTTATTTAATAAGTCATTAGAATCGGGCCTAGTGCCAGAAGCTTGGAAACTTGCAAATGTAGTTCCGATTTTCAAAAAAGGTGATAAATAAATTGCATCAAATTACCGTCCCATTAGTCTCACGTCAATCATAGGCAAGTTGCTAGAGTCAATTATTGTTACGAAAATCAGAAGCCACCTTGAAACATTCAACTTAATTCGTTCTTCTCAGCACGGGTTCACCCAGGGACGTTCTTGTCTCACAAATTTGCTTAGCTTTTTCTCAGAAATATTTGAAGCGGTAGATAATGATAAGTCATATAATATAATTTATTTAGATTTCAGTAAAGCATTCGATAGAGTCCCTCATGAGAGATTGATAAGGAAGGTAGAAGCACATGGAATAGGTGGATCATTATTAAAATGGATTAGGTCATGGTTAACTGGTAGGAAACAAAGAGTCAGCATAAATGGATTTAAGTCAGACTGGGGTGCGGTCAAAAGCGGAGTTCCCCAGGGATCTGTATTAGGCCCTCTGCTGTTTGTTATATTCATTAATGATCTTGATTTAGGTATAACTAGTAGGATTAGTAAATTTGCAGATGATACCAAAATGGGGAGAGTGATAAATTCAGACAGTGACTTTGAACACCTTCAAAGAGATCTAGATACCTTACATGAGTGGTCAGTAGACTGGCAAATGAATTTTAATACTGATAAATGCAAGGTACTACAGATAGGGAAGACGAATACAAACGTTAAGTATAAACTAGGTAACTCGGAAATAGAAAACTCAGATTGTGAAAAAGATCTAGGTGTATTTGTTAGCAACGACTTGAAACCTAGAAAACAATGTATTAGCGTTCGCAACAAGGCAAACAGGATTCTTGGGTTCATATCTAGGAGTGTGAGTAACAGAACTGCTGACGTTATCTTGAAACTTTACCTAGCATTAGTGAGGCCACACATGGATTATGCGGTTCAATTCTGGTGTCCTTATTATAGAATGGACATAGATTCTTTGGAGAGAGTACAAAGAAGAATGACAAAAATGATCCATAATATTAGAAACCTTCCATATGAAGAAAGACTGAAAAGCTTAGGCTTGCATTCATTAGAGAGGCGTAGAGTTAGGGGAGATATGATAGAGGTGTTCAAGTGGGTAAGTGGGATTAACAAGGGTAAAATGGAAGATGTTCTGAAGCTCAGTAATAACGAAATAACTAGAACAAATGGCTTTAAATTAGATAAATTCAGAAAGGATATAGGCAAGCACTGGTTTGGTAATAGAGTTGTGGATATGTGGAATAGGCTACCGAGTGCTATAGTAGGATCGGGTACGCTTGGGAGCTTCAAGACGAAGTTGGATAGGCACATGGAAGTGCTGGGATGGATGTGAAAGGGATCTGCCCTGTATGGGCCAGTCGGCCTCCTGCAGTATCCCACTTTCTTATGTTCTTATAACTAACCTAATCTAACCGAACCGTGAATACTGACAGGGTGTTAGCTATTTATAATATACCGGTATGTTTGTTCCGTTACATAAACCCTACTCAGTCCACCCCGAGGCTACGCTATTGTTGTTAGATCGTCTACATCGTGTTTTTGTTTCCACGGAGAATAAAATTTAAGTATCTGTTTTGTATAAATAAATACTAAGTGCAGTTTCATTAGATAAATTTGTTACGCAAGCCATTGAATAAAAAAGAGGGTGGGGAACATGTTTTTCTTTATTATAATAAATTCAGACTAATCATGGCACTAGATAAACGTGTCAGTCCTCACAGAAGAACACAGACAACAGCTGGCGGAATAGTTAGGAGTTATTTAAATTCATTGTCAGGTGTTATTCATAGATGTTGACGTGTGCCCGGGAGGAAGTGGGCGTGTGATTGGGCTGGGTTTACAATCTGGGAAATAAATCCCTCCCACAGGAAGCTTCCCGCGCGTCGCTGGTTTATTGGTCGACAGCTGCTCACGAGACGTTAGACCTGGTGGAAGCTTTGCGGTTTCCATGGCAATTTTAGCCGGCATGTTTACCTTCCCTGGCGCAGGCTGTGACGGTGATCTACTGGGTGTGGTGGTGTGGTAGACATTTCCTCTCACGTTACTACCGTCATCATGGTTAACGTATTAGTAACGTAGTAACTCTTAAGGGGTGATGATGCGAGAAAGACCAAGTATCTCAGTGACAGTATTTGATATATAAAGAAATAATATACTCGTGTAATTACGGTGTGTGTGTGTGTAATGTAAAACAAAACGAACACACTCACACACTACGGATATACACATCTATATGTCTTTTTCAGTAATTCAGAATATGAGATTAGGGGGGGGTGGGGCTGGTAGTCCTCAGGGTGGCCTTAACTGGGGGTCACTTTGGTTCTCATAAGCCTGGAGTCATAGAAAAGGCCAGAGATGCAAAATGAACCAATATAACAGAGCTTCCGTTTAGGGAAATAAGGGAAATATTTACTGCTGACAGGAAATTAGGGGGGGAGAGGGGGGCGTTTACCCTTGAGTCCCCCCTCCACCTCCCTTCGCCCAAATTCGCCCTTGTGTTATACCCAGGGGCAACACAGGACACAACAGAGGGTCTGGTCAGTGTTGTTGCCACAGTTCATGGCCACAAAACCTGACCAAGAAATCCCATAAAATCCCGCCAGACAACTTCCCACCACCAGACAACTTCCCGCCACCAGACAACTTCCCCCCCACCAGACAACTTCCCGCCACCAGACAACTTCCCGCCACCAGACAACTTCCCCACCAGACAACTTCCCGCCACCAGACAACTTCCCCACCAGACAACTTCCCGCCACCAGACAACTTCCCCCACCAGACAACTTTCCACCAGACAACTTCAACTTACCTTCTTCCCCCACCAGACAACTTCACCAGACTTCCCCACCAGACAACTTCCCCCCCACCAGACAACTTCCCCCACCAGACAACTTGAGTACAATGTCTTAATCCCTTGAGTATGATGACAACCCCTTGTGTATGATGACTTAACCCCTTGAGTATGATGTATTAAACCCCTTGAGTATGATGGCATTGTTATAAAGGGGTGAAGTATTTGTATTTAAGGGATTAAGTCATTATACTCAAGGGGTTAAGGCATCATACACAAGGGGTTAAGGCATCATACACAAGGGGTTAAGGCATCATACACAAGGGGTTAAGGCATCATACTCAAGGGATAAATGTATTATACTCAAGGGATTAAGACATTGTACTCAAAGGGCTAAGTCCTCAGGGTAAAGAAAGAAGATTTTAATATTATAACTTTCCCATGAGCTTGTTAGATTATATCCACACACACACACACACACACACACACACTACAAGTTTTATCAAAATGTTTAGCTGTTTAATGCGTATTATTGAGTTGAGGGAGAGAGAGAGAGAATGCGTGAGAGAGAGGATAAGAGAGATTCACTTACACAATTTTTTTCCTAATTTAATGTGCATAATGCTTGGTAAGACGACAGAACGGTGCTCATGGCTAATGTGAGTAATTATTGCAGAAGAACGTCGCCTTGCTGAGGACGAGAAGCCTCTCCTAGTACAACTAAACTGGAACAAAGATGATCGGGAGGGCAGGTTTCTCCTCCGCCGGATGGACCTCTACAATTCCGGCATTTCATACGAGGTACACCTGTGTGACCTTTATTTGTGTCACCTATTAATTTTTTTTTTTCACATTTACATTCATAGATAGAACTTTATTGACCTCCAGTTTGCCAAATTGTTCATTTAAGTAGAGTGAATACATGAACTGCAACATAACGTAATTTGTATATTTATAATGACTGTTGTGAAGGTTACTCAGTCAATGTTGTATTGTATTTGAAAGATGGTTCTATAAATATCCCATGATAAGTTAATAAATCTAGTTAAATCGCTACAGTAATACAGTAAATCGCTACAGTATAATGTTCCACAAACAGGGCTACTATACCAATTGTATTTCAGACCAACCAACCAACCAAACTAAACCTGTTATTCTCATCACTGAAGAAAGTTTACCAAGAGTGTGGACAGGGACTATATAAGTTAGATATTTATTAAAGATTAAGTTATTAGTGATGATATAATGAACAGTGTTGAGAATGAGTTATCAGACGACAGGGTAGATATAGTGATAATTATAGTACAGGCAGTAATGGTAAAAAAGTCTAATTTACTTTAGAAATTACATGCTCTATGGTACATAATTATGATGAAAAATACAGTCCACAAACGGTAATTTGTGCTGATGCTGTTTCAAGTCACAAAATGCTGCATCTGACACTCATTATTTAGCACTGAAATAGTCCCAGCATCACAGATATCAAAGAAGTAAATGCAGGTAGAACGTTGGATGTGGTTGGACGGAAATAAACTAGAAAGAGTCCCATACTGTGTCTCAGAAAGATTCACAGTGAGGAGGGAGGAGTAGAGGTGCTGAGATAATGTAGAGGAATGTGAGAGGTAGATAGAGAGAAGATGCTGTAGAGGGTTAGGTATGTGAGTGTAGAGGCATGTTGGAGACTGATGATGGTATACTGAAGGCTTATTGTGTGTGGGTGGGTGGGTGGGTGGGTAGGCTACAAACAGTGAAAATGGATTTGTTATTCTAAGTGGAAATAAAGGCGGAATTGGTATGATGGGAGGGGAAGTATTTCATGGCCTGTTACTCACTATTTCTAGCATGGTATGTGTCAGAGCTACAGTAATCAAGTCAATAGTGAGAGGAAACAGTGGGTGCTAGGCTGTAAGGTTCCATCCCAGCCAAGATGACCTCCATTGTGTAGTTATCATAATACAAACTGTTTAAAGGAGATCTGTAAGCCTTCCCAGAGTGCCACAGAAGGAGGGCGAGGAGAGGCCTTGTGTTGTGGAGGAGGTTGTGGTGGTGTTGTGCACATGATCATCCTGCTCGGTAGAAGACTACATAATGGAAATCAATATGCAAGGATTGATTAGTTAATTAACCAAACGACTTTAGTATAGTTTTTATTTTAGTCGTATATAGCTCATTTCTTAGCAAAATTATTAATTCATTATGCCAGAAAACTCGCATATAAAACTGGAGAGGAAATAGGAGTGTAGACAGTGGGCAGTGTTGTGTTACACTGAGCTGTGATGAAGTCCCCTTTGAGTTTGGCAGGCTTAAAAACCTGCAAGTAACCAGAAGATGTTATTGCAGGGTGGTTCTTCAATAGTCAGCACTCTACCCCCTCACCCTACCACACCCATACCCACCAAAGAACAGCCGTTCCAGCGTAAATTGTCCAAACGTGAGAAGAAAGAACTCAAGAAGCAAGAGAAACTACGGCGAGCTAATGAAGCAAATGAAGCAGACTCGTCGGTGGCAGAGAAGTTGTATACAGGTACAGTAAAGTCACGTTCAAAGAGTATCAGTACAGTACTAACCTCAATGTGAATGATTTGCTTATACAGTCGTACAGTACTTTTTAGTTGACGGTACAAGGTGTGAATTTGTTTGTGGATTTCGACGGTAAATATTTCGAACTTTTTCCTCTCATATCTTGAAAGATAAAGTTTTCAAGCAGTTATATCTTTACATACATTAAATTCAGCATTGAAATGAGTCAGAACTGGGTATCCCTAACAGTTGTATGTGAATTTATTTGTGATATTTCAATATTAATCAAACATTATGTATGAACCAATGAGCTGCAAGAAGGGGCGGGGCTTGAACCATCAACTAAAAAAGCAACTGACTATAGTGTGTGTACAGTATTGTATACAATTACTGTGGTAGGATTTTAACCGTGATATATTTTGTAACCAGTTCCTTTATACTCTGGGCTGATAACTTTTCCTATTGCTGTCCAAAAAACTTCATTCCTAAACTATAAATTATACAAGAGAAATATTCCTCTTAGTTCTTCAATATACATTATTAGGACTTTGGCTGTAAGACATTTTGGTATCCAGAAAATAAGAGAATGAAACCTGGGATCTTATTTTATGACTGAGAAGGAAAACAGATGACTTGTGATACTGGGATCTTACTAATCCTTTATGTCAGAGCCATCTTGTTATACTGGGACTCACTGGCGAAGTTTAGTTAAAATATACACAATTTTGAACTCTCTATAATTGGATCTCAAAATTCGTTAATAAACTTGGTTCTCACTTGAAAGACTGTTATCATTTAAAGGGGAAATGTCTCATGTCCTGGCTTAAGTCTCTCACCAACATCCTCATTTTCCTCAAACAGACAGTGAGGCATCCAGGAGATAACCTCACTTTAAACCATGTGTCTTATGACCTGGGGGGAGGAGTCGGGTCATTCACTTTTTATATTCCTTCGTCATAAGGATGGCATTTCAGGATCCAATCTCCAGTTTAAAATTATAGGTTCAGTAAATGACCTGTTAGTTATATTACCCAACTCTAAAAAAAATGTGGAAATAAATGTTCCCAGAGCTCTGCAGAAGGGTTTTTAAATGGGGTGATCTTTATGTAACCTTAGACATATTAAAGTGCCATGCATACTAATTTATATAATCAACAGTCCTTACAGAATAATAAACTCCTCTTTGTAAAGTAGAGGAAGAGGACAATTTTTATAGGAGAGCTGTACATGAAACACTCTTCATCATCATCAATGTTTTATGGCCTTTTTCTACGCTTCCCTGGCTTAGCTGTAATTACCTGATGGCAGCTCTTCATGCTGCACGGTCTCTTGTAATCTCTCTCATCAGGTTCAAGGCTTTGATGACATTCCTTACAACCCGTCCCCATGTCATTCTTGGCCTATTCCTCATTCTCCTCCACCTACTGTTTACAATTGAGATTGAGGAAACAGAGAGGTACCATTAGCTTAAGAATATTCACTAAGGATGTCCATAAACCATGAAATGAGACTTAAAAATATCCCTGAGACTGATGACTGTTTTGATAATTACATTGTGGTTTTATGAAATCTATTAAGGTGAGCCACAAAGGTCTTACAGCTCTCTAGGTTGCAGCAGAGAATACCCAGGAAGCAAGTGGTGGATGAGGTCTCTTTATTATCACTCTGCTAAAGTCTATGGAACCTACAAATGCCTCAGGGTGTATGTGTGTGTTTTTCCAGTCTGAGATGAGGTACAGGAAGTAGGTTTAAGGATGGCTAGGCATTATTACCATTGCTGAAAAATAAGTAAATAATATGAGGTAAAATACTCATGATGGACGTTGCTTCGCCCTAACAAATGTCTGATTATATCCTGCAATAGATATATGAACACGGGACAGCACAAGAAAACTGGGTTATTACATATTTTTTAATTAGATGGATTTTTGTCTTGTCAAATTATCCTTTTCCTTCATCTTTTGCTTTGTATAGAATATGATACACTCACATCTTTCTCTTACCACTTGTTGTCTCCCTTTACTCATTGTTTTGCTCCCCACTTCAAGATTCACACATTATCATCACCTATGCACTGTGCTGTACTATGTATGTAGATTACTTAAGCTAATGATTAAATATAGACTTTCTTACAGAATTACCAGAGACAAGTTTCACTCGCAGCATCAGTAACCCTGAGGCGGTGATGAGACGGAGAAGAGCACAGAAGCTGGAGAAGAAACTGCAGCAGTTCCGAAGTAAAGACGGTGGTCCTGACACAGGTGGCACTCTGAAGGTGAGATCATCTACCTGTATTTACTCCTCTCCTGTTTGCTGTGTTGGCTGGGACAAGAAAGGGGGATGTGGTAGTGTGCAAGGAAAGTGTAGAAAGTGACAAGAAAGAACGGAAACAAGAAGTTGAAACGCACCTCTTAGACTCTTCTTGTGTGTATATACAAAGTGAATCCCTAACCTTCGTATTAACAATGTTTATATTGGTTCATTGATTCTATTGAGAACTTTGTTGATTGGTAATAGGAATGAGTTTCAGTGTAATTAATTTTCTTGGTAACTTTAACTTCATGGTGAAAGGTGAGGGAGTTGCAGCTTTATGAAGGGATGGGGTCTATAGTTGTCTTGTCTCTTTTGGTTCTCCTCTCACCTGGACAAGTCTTATGCGAGGTCTTAAACTTTTATCTAAGAGTAAGGCTTCTAGATTTAGGCGGGAAGACATTTAATAACATAAGAATGAAGGAAACTGCAGCGGGCCATACTGGGCAGTCCCGTTTACACCCAACTCCTATCGCTCATATATCCATCCTATCTATATTTGAAGCTATCCAGCGTATTCGAGTTAATGATGATATTTGGTAACTTGTTCCACTCATCCACTCCTCTATTTCCAAACCAATGTTTACCTATTTCGCGCCTAAATCTGAATTTATCTAATTTAAAACCATTGTTACGAGTTCGCTCCTGGTTGGATAGTTTGAGTACCTTTGTTATGTTACCTTTGTTTAGCCCTGACTTCCATTTATACACCTCTATCATGTCGCCCCTCACTCTACGTCTCTTGAGGGAGTGCAAATTAAGATGCTTTAACCTGTCTCTGTACTCAAGGTTCCTCATGCCTGGGATTAGTCTTGTCATTCTCCTCTGAATTCTTTCTAGGGATTCTATATCCATTCTGTTTAGGAAAAAGGAGAATAGTTCCAGTGAGAGTAGTTAACCATTTGTGTATGGGGTCTGCTCTCTCATGAATAAAATCACCTGAAGGGGTTCAAGATCATATCAGGCCTATAGTACAGTTTCATTGATAGGTATTGTACTAACTCTGTATAGTGTGAAGCTTCCAGAGTTTATATAGTTAAGGTAATTGTTGAGGTTGTCAGACTGACACAAATGGGCAGCACTCCCAAGGTTCATGACCTGTGGGACATTGATAGGTTTTGTGAGTCGTGTGTCCATAAAGTTTGTTGTGTGGCACTGGGGAGTACGTGAGGTTAGTGCTGACACCTTACTATAGTTGTATAATTACTTGGTGTCTATATATATGAGTTGCCTCGTCCAGATTTTGTTAGTAAAATTACATTTAAAGGTTGGTCCATCATATCTAGTATACAGGGCTGCATCCATAAACCAGAGAGCTCCTGTCCTACAGGCTGCTTACTGAGGGATTAGAGTCTCATCCGCCCTCGTAATGCAAGCCAGTGTTAATCTGTAAACCTGTTTTAGTATACCAAGCACCTCCCTCTCTATTACACTGTTGTCTTTAAATAAAGAAGGTTCTTGATGCAATTGTTGTCTTCTAAAAAACAGGATTAAAGCTCAATCATTTATATTTAATTTGTTTTAGCTTTGTAAGTTTACCATAAGCCTTTCTATATTGTAGCTTAGATCATAGACCCTTAAATAGTTGTATTATAGCTTTAAGAACAATATTCCACATATCTTCATTACTACAGGTTTACCATTTGCTTTTATCTTCTTCACTTTTTGTTGTTGACCTCTTCCAACCCACTCCAGATCATCCTCGTATTACAGTAAACACAAACACCTTCATCACATCCTTCTTTACTGCCTCATTCTGCATCATAACCAGAACAGTATATAGGATTCTTCAGTAAACTGTAGGAGGAATATGGTTGGATCATCTTCAAGGTAGATTGTATAGTTGTGGGTAAAAAGGATTCAGCAGACAGGGAGGGAGAGAGGGGGGTGGTGGATGGGAGGGTAGGGATAGGTGGTGGATGGGAGGGTAGAGGTAGGTGGTAGGTAGTAGGCAGCTACCAAACAGGGAGGTACTACCACCTGGGAAGATATTGGAAGCATATTGTGTTGTCTAATGGTAGACCCTGCTGCCATATGTGACCAAGTCCCAAGTTGATGATCTGACTTTCTGCCTCATATACACACAATGGACGAGTTGCCGGTCGGAATTTTTTCGTAAACTGGCAGGTCAATGGGTAAAGAAAGCGCTTAAATTCACTATGGTAATGATAGTTTTAAATAGATTGGGCCAAAAAGTGTCAAAAATAAGGGTTAAAGTTGCTAAAAGGTCACGTGACTGTGAATAGCTCTGTGATTGGTTGTGACGTCACCGGTTGGGGGTGAACTTCCCACTTATGATTTTTTTTTAATTTTTGTATTTCTTTATGGTTCTTTATTATTATTATTATTATTATTATAGTTTTGTTATTATTATAATTATTATTTTATTATTTTGTTTTAAATTTTATATTTTTTATTGTAAATTTTATTTACTGTGAATTATTATACAGTGACCCCTCCGTTAACGAACTCAATCCGTTCCAGAAGGTCGTTCGTTAACCGAAAAGTTCGTTAACCGAAACCATTGTTTCAATGGGTTTTTGGGTAATTGGTTCCAGCTCACCGAAAATTTCCTAAATTCAACAAAAATGGTAGAAAAGTTCACTTACTTTGAGGTGTGTATGTAGAAGGCTCCTGATGATGATGATGATGATGATGGGATTTAGAATGGGGGTGGAGGAGAAGGAAGAAGAGAAGGCATTGGGGTGGAAGAGAAGTCACCCCATGGCGCCATTTCACCCATAAAATTTTAGCTCTCTTGGTGTAATTCAAGATTATTTTCTTTAAATCAACACTGCACTGCATTATATATTGTCAATATGTAAAATATATTTCAAAATGACCAATAATTTTCTTGGAAACACAGAAAAAAAGCGTTTAGTTGAAGAGAGTCTCAAGCAAGATGTTACCTCCAGTGAAAACAGAGAGACTAACTCCTGTTTGCTGTGTTAAGAGGCTGGATGCCGCATTAAACTAGTCACTTTACCTTCAATTATGTTCAATAATTGTTAAAATGACTAAAAAATTGAATATTAAACTTTTAAAATTATTGAATAGTATAAACTTCTTGATATTTACTAAAATAGTAAGGAATTTAAGTCCTAGAACCGATTACTGTATTGGCGGACTGATACTAAAGCTGGTTGCCCGGTCAGTGCAAGCGAAAACATGTTGAGGTCGGTTCGTAAGAACTTCGTTAACCGAATTGAAGATCCTTATGGAAGGCAGTTCGTTAATCGAAATTACGTTAACCGAGGTGTTCGTTAAACGAGGGGTCACTGTATTATTATTATTATTATTATTATTATATTTATTATTATTATTATTATTATTCTTATATTTATTGTTATTATTATTATTATTATTATATTTATTATTATTATAATTATTATTATTGTTGTTATTGTTATTATTATTATTATTGTTATTGTTATTGTTATTGTTATTATTATTACATTTTTGCCCCCCAGGCCCCGATGTGGGTCAGTGACCTGTGCCTGGATGGGCTAATGCCCGGGAAAAAAAAAAAAAGATGGGAGGGTAGAGGTACTGTAGGTGGTGGATGGGATGGTACAGGGGTAGAGGTACTGTAGGTGGTGGATGGAGGGTAGAGGTACTGTAGGTGGTGGGTGTGAGGGGTAGAGGTACAGGGTAGAGGTACTGTAGGTAGGATGGGAGGGTAGAGGTACTGTAGGTGGTGGATGGGAGGGTAGAGGCAATGTAGGTGGTGGATGGTAGGGTAGAGGTACTGTAGGTGGTGGATGGGAGGGTAGAGGTACTGTAGGTGGTGGATGGGAGGGTAGAGGTACTGTAGGTGGTGGATGGGAGGGTAGAGGTACTGTAGGTGGTGGATGTGAGGGTAGAGGTACTGTAGGTGATGGATGTGAGGGTAGAGGTACTGTAGGTGGTGGATGGGAGGGTAGAGGTACTGTAGGTGGTGGATGGGAGGGTAGAGGTACTGTAGGTGGTGACTTGGCAACATTACATAGAAGTTGATGTATATTTCGTTTTATTATGAGGCAGACCCAGCTTGCATTCCCTCCCATCTTGCCACATTCTTTTTATCCACAACTGTACATGCAACATCTTTTATTGTGCACAGAAAAAAAAAGACAAATGAGATACAGTACAGTACATGTAACTCAAGTAACTCTGTGCTTCATGTCCACTTGAGTTGATAATAGAGTTGCTAAGAGTTAAATACATCTGTGTAATATTGTAAGAATTAATGCAGAATCGAATTTAAGTTGAAAAAGGTAACTAACAGCAGGTACAGTGAGAGAGTACCTGGGATGATTTGCTAACTCATCCCAGTGTTTATCATGGGACTATATACAGTATTGGGAAAGCTCAAATACCTGTACTGTACCTTGATTCATTCGCCTCATGTAGTATCTCCCTATTTAATAATGTGATAAGATTTCTGTTTTTGCTGATATTCAAACAATTATTCAGTATCATCTCCTGTTGTAGGCTGATTCATCTCAACATCTCCTCCTCCAGCTCTTCCTCCTCCAGCTCCTCCTCCTCCTCCTCCTCCTCCTCCTCCTCCTCCTCCTCTGTACTGTCAGATTAATATTTCACTACAGTATCAATAAACAGCACAGTACATAGATAACATAATGGTAGATACAGTTACAAGAAATATAACACAATTCTTTATGTATGGATATAATATATACATTGTATTTTTCCAGATTTATGGTGAATCTCTTCGTCCTGATGTGCCTTACAAGACGTTGCTTCTGTCTATTAGGGATAATGCCCTCAGTGTGGTGGGAGAAATGCTGGACAAGTACGGCCTTTATAAAGAGGACGCCAATAATTACTGTCTCGTGCAGGTGTGTGTCATTGTTGATTTTTTATGTAGAAGTTGTTGAAAGTTTTATTTACCATTTCACACTTAGTTAATCCTTAATAAAATGTATAGTTAGGTCCTATGTAGAATGATTGTCTTGTTATGATGAACCTCTTGTGGGGTGAATCAAGTTGCCTTCGTCAAAACTAGGAATTCTTTCATCTTTCCATTCATAGTTTGTTATAAATAAATTAAGGCTTTAAAGTTCATAAATGACGCTACAATACTGTGCTCCTCTTCCACAATTCACACACGTGTTCTATGTTTCTTCATCCCCCACCCCCACCCCCCACTCAAACCAAAAGATATGGATGATGCACTTAAGAAACAAACAAACAATAAAACAACAAATGTAGAGAAACTTTAGCCACAGAGAGTTACTGCGGTAAACTCTATGTAAACAACCACTTGTTGCGTCCACACAGCCAAACATTCAGATTTTCACAATTTGTCGTCCATTGATTGTGTGTTAAATATCCTCTACGTGACTCATTGTCTCCTAGTGATAACACGCTTTTGATATTCTCACTAACAATAATAATATTGTAGCCCACTTGACAGTCTGATTTACATAGTCTCGATTTAACGGAATCTGATATAACGAACTCTAGATTTAGTGAAAGGAATTTTTTCTGTTATTTTCACCCAATTTAGTGAACTAGTTGGCTAAGTCGAGATTAATTCCGTTACGCTCACACCCACGGAGACCCTTCAGACACATGATATGTACATAGAAATATTAGAAACATTATTCGTGGCTTACCTTAACTAGGGGATTCGGTGTTTGTTTTCAAATTTGTTTATAATTTCCAAACTTTTTCCAACTGATGGCCGCACTCTTTTGACTTTCTCCCCCACACCACTTCCATTCTGAGACTTCTGAGAGACTTTCGGCATGATGTCTAAACACAGTAGTTAATTGACCGAGAGGTAGCAGTGAACAATCCACACGATGGCGGAAGGACAAAGACTGAGCGTATGTAAACAAACCCCACTTGCCAAGCCGCGCTTTCGGTGTTGAATTTGACGGAAATTCAATTTAGTGGAGATTTCGATTTAACGGAAAGGGGCGGCTCGAATTAGTTTGTTAAAGCGAGAAAATACTGTATTGTCAAACTTATGAGAGCCTTATTGATATGGTGGGGCCATTTTCAGATCTGAATTACCTTGCATACTTTCTCTTCCATTCATTTATTATCTAACTGTTGGAAGGCTCTACCACATACAGTATATAATATTTCCCACACTGCTGGCGTACCTCTCTAACCTCTCACCTTGAGGTAGATGTGATCCTTGAGCATCATGGTGTTACTATAGCATATCAGGGTCAGTTACTCATCCAAGTGGAGGTGTTTGAGTTGCCAAGGAAAATCAAGTGTGGCAGATCACGTGTGTTGGCTTTGTCTTTATTAACCCCTCGGGTACTAAGGGGTCTCTGTTTTGAATAAAGACGCCTGGCGGTATCCAAATAAAATTTTTAAAGTGGCGTTCCTGTAGTGAAGGGGTTAGTAGAGATAGTCTGCTAACTCCTTGTATCTAGGGTCACCTCTGAGCTGAATAAAATGGCTGGTGTTAACAAAGTACATTAAGATTTTATAAGTGGCATCCAGTAGTGAAGGGGTTAAGGGATTTTTGAATAGTTGTTGTGATCATTAATTATTGAGGTGGTCCTGTGTGACCTGCTCTACTGTAAAGTTGAAAGAGACTTATAGGATTTAGAGAAAATTAAAGGAAAAATATTTGTGTACCATTGTAGCTTATTTCTATAACATGTATCTAGTTGCTATGGATTCATTCAGGATATTTATTTCAGTAGTGCATCTATCTATAAGTATATTAAATTATTATACTTTTAAAAATAGGTTGTCCTATGAAGATCTTTCTAAAATACTTTAATCATCAAATGGCTGTGATGCTTACATGTTAATGGCATAGAATAAATGAAACAATTGGAGACATACCAGATAGATTGGGGATGTTGGTGTAGCTATCATAATATTCCTGTCCTTCTTTGTCCTGGAGTATTGGGAGGAGAGTAAAGAGATTGATGAGTGAGTGCAGACGGAGAGCAGAGAATGGTTGGGGAGAGAATGTCTTAAAGGTTTTAGAGGGAAATGAATAGGGTGAGAAACCATAGGAAATGAAAATGTCAATTGAAAATAAGGGATATTCTGTGGTGGAAAAAAAGTGTTTATTGGGAAAATATTTTGAACAACTATTGATATTAACCCTTCACTCTGGAGACACCAGGTTTAATATTTAATTTTATTAGCGCTAGATGATTTTATTCACCTCAGAGGTGACACCAACAAGTGAGAAATGAGCCAGAGTTGTTGTGTTTGGGATGAGGAGGATTGAAAGGCTGTAAAGTGAAAGAATAAAGTATAATAATTGAGGAGGAGAAGAGATGATGTAAACAAACTTAAGAATAGTAAGACACCAGAAGTGGACAGGTTAACTGCTGAACTGTTATCCCTTTGACTATGAGACATTACTTATGATTAATACCAGACGATTTTATTCAGCAGAGAGAGAAACCTATATGCAAATAGTTAGGGATGGGAGGTGGAAAAAGGATAAACTGGATGATAAGAGTGTGCAGTAGAGGTAATGAAGGAGAGAGGGAAGTGCACAAAGAGAGTGGCAGAAAGCTTGTGTAGTTCTCTTGTATGAAGATAAAGGTGATCACTAATGAGAATAAATGACAAACTTATAGTGGAACATGTCCTTATAATTTAGAGGTGGGCGGTATGAAGGAGGAGATGGAAATGTTGTGTGGAGGACATACTGTGTGAAGAAGCCGTGGGTGTGTGTGTGTGTGTGTGTGTGTGTTTTTTAGATATCTTTAGGCCTTGTTGTGGAAGAACACCATAGTATAGTAGAATACATTTGTTACAACACTTTCACTTTGTTCTCTCTTATAGGAATCAAAGAATATGTTTTTAAAATTATCATTTAGATGTCATGTTGACCTGTGAATTGTCAATTCTTTACTGGTGGACAAATTTGACAATAGATTTCACCGTTTGTTTTCTTTTGCAGACTGTCATAGGAAATGATGATGGTTATGGAGGAGCAACTTCACCACAAAAAGAATATATCCTTGATGATGATGAGTGTCCATTGGCCATCCTTATGAATCATCCACCTTCCAGAGGTGAGTACAGTTAACTCTTAGGAATGTTGTATTACAGTACAGGGAGGATAGTCTCCTGGTATACCCAAGCTGGTAGTTTAAACAAAAGGGATAGCATTTCAGGTACTGTATATATTTTTACTATCATTATAGTACTTTGTATATGTTGTTATACTTGGACCAAATGATTAGTGTAATTACCCAGCAAGTGTGTTGGTTGGAAACCCAGTTCAGTCCTGAATCTTATTAGCTGATATATCTATCAGTTAGTTATATCTCGGTTGTGGTCATATCCTTAAAAACAAGGATACAGTATTTGGGAGCAAAAGTAGCCATTAAGGTCAGAGACTTGGACAACCCTCAGTTACAACACCATAAGTATCTGTTACTTCAGGCTCAACCATACACTGTGAGTCCAGGTGTTGACCCTGTTTAGCCATTGTTCTACATTGACCAAACATTTATTTGCTTGGTAACATCTGTCAGGAGGTAACAGCTTTCTCACCATCTTAATACATTACTGTATACTTACATACAGTATTTGATGCCATGCAGTCCTTATGTCAGAACAGTACCATAGAACAGTGACTTTGCTTTGTTGTTTTTGTTTCAAAAGTTTTTTACTCATTTGCTAATAACCGCTAGTGTGTTGTTACGTTAGGGCAGCATAACTCCACTTGCTGTGTCCAGAGAGGAACTCCTATTTCACAGTGTGCAGTATTATTTTCGTTTGGTTACTGCTAACCTTTTTTTTTAGTGTTTGAATATAACCAAACATTTCATGGGGCCTCTTCGCTGGTTAATCCTGGATTGTTGTTCTTCAATAAAAGCATTGAGGTCTTCCTGTAAACCCTCTTCCTCTTAAGACTGGAGTTACAACTTCAGTTACAGCCTCATATTGTTCTGTTGGGGACATATTTTAGGGTGTGCTCCAAGGCTTCATAACCCAGGTAAAGCAGCCTGTAGAGATTGGTTAAGGAGATTTTTCTCCATATTTGTCAACATTTCTGTCAATATTTAGTTCATACCCTAGGTTTTGCCTGATTCTCTTTGTACTGTAAATGTATGTTAGTGGATTGTAAAGTCAGATTTTTGTACAGGTTCTTGTGAACCTTATTATGGCATATAGTAAATTTTATCATGTAGGATTGATTTCGGACTTGTTAATATTTACATGAGTTGACATGATGTTTTGTGTTGGCTGGGTGTGTAAGATTGTACCATGTTGTAGGAATGGTCCATCATGATGTGTGTTCGTTTGATCCCAGAGAACGTCTGGCTTGTAGTAATGTGCTCAAATGTGTTTTGTCATGGACTGATCCTTCCCAGATAAATGAATGAGTTCAGTTTTCAGCATAGAAGCTGTAGTTTGTTCATGTTCAAGCAGAGGAGTTGAGAAGAGCCTATCTATCTGTCTTGAGTTTTTGAGAGGCAGAGTTGAGGAATATGGTGCCACTATTACTCCAGGAGAGTCCCTGGGTGGGTGTCTCCGATAGCTTCTTCTTATGGTGTGTTAATCTGTCAGTTCCTGTACAGGTAGTTGGGTCTAATCCGTCCGCTAATGGAGCTGGTACTGTTGGACACTCTGTATAAGGAGAGTTGGTAGTCATTAAAGTGAATACAGTATTTGTAAAGCGGTCTCTCAATTAAGGCTTTTAGTTGACTATTTGTGACAGCTCAATAGGAAAATTATAGGTTAGATTGTGGGAATACAGTCTGTTATGATAATAATGAACACTCTCAGTTTTGGTTGACTCAGAAGAATGACTGCTACATTTCTAATGAGCATTATTAACAGGTGAAAAAGTATTTAATTTTTAAAGGGTAGCAGTTTAGTATGTTAGCCAGAGTTGCAATGCCCATCTATGTGGGCTTTCTTTTTTATCTAGGTATAGTACTGTACTTAGCTTTGTTATGTTTTGTTTACCTGTTTCTGCAGTATTGATAGACTGCTCAAAATATGAGATGTGTTTTAGTGAGAGATAAAGGTAATCAACAATTAGTCCCAGCAACTAATGAAGGGTTGGCCAGGCTTCATCCAGTGACTGGTAACCAAACACACCAGCTGCTGGCCCCAGTCCAAGGGCTTAGAGAAATATTAATGTGTTTAACCTCTGTAAGCTGAAGTAAGTTGTTTGGCTTCATTCTGTAAACACATTGAAAATTTTGCATTTTATTTGCATTATCGATGTATATTACATGTCAGCCCAAAAGATGTAAAGAAAGAATTGCAAATACTGAAGCCCCTAATTAGGTAAGTTGAATTACTTATACAGTGCTGTGCTGTACAATATTCATTACCATGATCAAAACACACATCCGTTTTGATGATCAGGAGTGACGGTAGAATTTTTAACATACTGTACTGTATTGTTGTATACATGGGGAGGAGGGACCATTCCTATTAAGGAACCTACTAATATGGGGACAGGACTTGTATGAAACAGTCTGGCAATAGTACTGGGAGGGTTTATCACTGGTATTTACATTATTATTTGGGCATTCCCTCTTTAAGTTGAAGGTGAAGGTGTACTGTAATAAACTTACAGTAAATATGAGGAAGGCAGAAACATTGGGGGAAGCATTCAGAACGTCCAAGACAATAGCTTTAACATTGAGGAGAGAAAAATTACAAATCTTATAAAGGAAAATTTTATATAAATGTAAATGAAAAGCTGTGGTTTTGTAGAAGTATGGTGGCAGGAGGAGATGGAGATATTACACAGAAAGGAAGAAATTTTGAAAGGTCAAGAAGAGCTAAATGGAAAGCAGATTTCTGCACCTTAGAGTACAGGTACTAGTATTTAAGAGGACATCATTGATGACTCAGTCAACATCTGAATTGGATGTAATGAAGAATGTTAGTGTGTTGTTAATAATTTATCTGATTATAAACAGAATAATGTTCATATGGAAATATTGTTTCACCTTGTGCCAAGTTTGAGGAAATCCATTCTTTAATGTGAGAGATATGGCTGCTGAGAACAATTAGATCAATATACGGTATCATCCCAGTTCCATTCTTGCTGTAATAAGTAGTTTAAGACTTGTTAATATGTTAATGACACAAAATAATGTCTAACCTGTTTAATGGTTATTATAATGCAAGTATTAATGGACTTTTCAAGAATTTGATGTTGAGAAGAGAAGGAATATGACAAATACTGAGAAAATAGAGAGAAATTGATAGCAACTAATAAACATCAGGCACTGTACTGATAGGGGAAAATTAAGGTCATGGTGAATGATTTAGCAGGAGTCAGGTGGAGGTTGGATATCTAGGACGAGTGGCATGTGTGTGTGTGTTAGGAGATGATGCTGGTTGTTTCATGCAATGGTAGAAGAATTGCCTCTTGATTTGCTGTAGGTCCTTCCTTTGATTCCTAGGCTAAGGGAGGGTGGTTTCCTCTCCTTGTTACCTAGCCAGTGAGTAATGCACTCTCAGCATCTCAGCAGTAATATGAATGCAACATTATGTATGATCACTTGCTGCGAGGAAATAAGATGAAACTGTTGTGGGTTCCTTCTCGTGGTGGGCCACCTAGAACACAAGTAGATAAAATACTGTAGAATATGATCTGTGCTTTCATAAAGAAACTTAATACTGTAACTGTAATCAGGAAGAATATCGCTATATATAGAGCAAGTAACATGATCAATAGACCTCAAGATGTTGTCACTAAGTTGTAGACAGCTAAAATACAGTACCTCTGGCATTATGTATTTTATATGTAAAAGAACACTTCAACATGTGAAGTATATGTATAGATAATGGTATATGGCCACACACTAGAACTATTTTTGTCTTTAATTGCTGGAACATGGAACACTTTAGAGGAAGGTCCAAATATACCCATCATACAGTTGCACACATATTGGAGCTCTAGGCAGCTGAGTAACCCAAGGATGTTTATAATTGCATATTTCATTATATCTAAATAAAGTGAATATTACACAGTTCCAAGTACAATACCTTGAATGGCTTCAGCATGTCATAACAAAACTGATTACAAGTTATCAGAATCTTTTAATTTAACTCCGTGCTTCCAACATAATTACAGTCATTTCTTACATTTCTCAGGCGATTTACTCAGTGTAGAGAGAGAAGCAATATCCCCATGTTTTTTCCTTGGACCTCATTGGATTACTCCTAGAAACTTAGCGATATTTCACTCTAAAGATTAATGACCTTAACTTATTTTGGGGATGAGGTTAAGATAAGAACAGAAGGAAATGGAGAAATTGAGTAGGTCATACTGCGTCCATTTATTTTAACCCTATTGCTCATTATATCCATCCAACCTATGTTTGGAAGCTATCCAGCGTATTGATTTGGTGTTGAGTGTTGTTAACTTATTTCTTCCCTCGTCCTACTGTTTGACTATTTTTTACCCTATTTAGTGCTTAAAATCTAAATTTGTCTAATTTAAAATTCATTGTTACAAGGTTATGTCCTGGTTGGATAGTCTGATTACTTTGTAATGTCCTTTTGTTTAGCCCTGATTCCATTTATACCTCGATCATTCTTCCCTCATCTCGTCTCTCAAGGGTGCTTGGGTGTTCTTTGTCTCTGTACTCAGGTTCATACTTACGATTGTCTTGTCATTCTCCTCTGATTTCTCCCAGGGATTCTATATCCATTCTGTGTCGGGCATGGATGAACTACAATCAGTGAGGTCTCACGGCATGAATATGGGTTTGAGATTGGCCTGCTTTCGTCTTGTAACTAAAAATCCTTTGTATGAGCCAGTACTTTATACAACCTTGAGCAAATACATTTGACAAGATTCACTACTTATCTCATTGCTCTCAATCTCAGTCTTGGTTTCATGTATTCTTCATTTCATCTCGCATTTATCTGGTTTCCCTGTTTACATCTCCTACAGTATACTGAGTACTTTACATTTTGTCCACATTGAATTTCATCTGCCATTTTTCAGACTATTCAAAATATTTGTTTAGATCTTTCTGTAGTTTTGCGGAGTCCTCGTCAGATTTAATTACACGTCCTATTTTAGTGTCATCAGCAAATTTACTTATGTTGCTGTCTATGCCAATATCTATGTCGTTTATGTATATTATAAATAATAATGGTCCAAGTACTGATCCTTGTGGGACTCCACTAGTGACGTTGCTCCAATGGGGTTTAATGCCGTTAATGCTCACTCGCTGTTTCCTGTCCTGTTACCACGCCCTAATCCATTTTAGAATATCTCCTGTAATGCCATGAGCCTCCACTTATTTTATTAGTCTTTCGTGGGGGACTCTGTCGAAGGCTTTGCTAAAGTCAAGATATACCACATCATAATTGTGCCTGTCATCCACTGATCCGAAAACAGATGAAAAGAATGTTAATAGATTAGTTAGACATGAACGCCCACTTTTGAAGCTATGTTGGGAATCATTGATCAACTTGTGCTTCTCCAGGTGATTTCGAATAGAGTTTGAAATGATTGCTTCCAGTAATTTGCCTACAATTGATGTTAAACTGATTGGTTGGTAGTTAGAGGATAGTGATCTAATGTCCCTTCTTGAAAATCGGTATTACATTCGCTAACCTCCAGGATTCTGGCACTACACCTGTTTTTAATGACATGTTAAACAACTTTACTAAGGGCATACTAAGCTCTTCCTTACATTCCTTTAATACTTTGGCAAATATCTCATTGGGACCAGGTGACTTATTAGGCTTCAGTTTGTCTATTTGCTTATTAACATCGTTACTAGTCACTACTATCTCGCTTAATTTGTTTTCTTCACTATCTCTGAATAGAGTCGGTGCCTCGGGTATCATGTTTAAATTTTCGGTGGTGAAAACTGTTGAAAACTATTTATTCAGATTATTGCTCATTTCTCTGTCGTTATCAGTGAGCTCGCCGGTATCTGACCGTATTGGTCCAATCTTATCTTGTGTTTTAGTTTGATACATTTGGTAGAATCCTTTGGGCTTTGTTTTTGCCTCCCCTGCTACCTTTGCTTTTCTTATCTCGGTCTTAACCCTACCGGCCAATACCTTATAATACTCCCGGAGGTAAAATTCGCCACGATTTATCCTTTTACCTATAGCCTTCCTTTGGCCAATAATGTTCTTTAAATAATTATTTATCCATTTAGGGTCATTGTTGTCTGATCTGAGTTTTTTGTATGGTATGTTCTGCCTTTGTGCATTAAGTAACACATTATTTAAATTGTTGTGGAACTCGGCAATCTGAGATCTCGTTATCAGGTCGGTGTCATATGTCAGGCTCACACCCAAGCGCGACACCCCCTCTCTCAGCTGCTGCTTTAAACTATGAAAGTCTGCCCTTCTGAAATCTGGGACTTTAATGGAATTCCCTTTACGTCTGACCTGAAAATCTAACTGGAATATAATTTTTTGTGATCGCTGTTTGCAAGTTCATTCCCTACCTCGACATTGCTAATGAGGTTTTCTCTGTTCGACAGAACTAAATCTAGTATATTATTACCCCGTGTGGGTTCGGTTATATGTTGACTTAGGAAACAGTCCTGAATCGTTTCGAGGAAATCCTCTGATACTGAATTACCCGTAAGGTCAGTCCAATCTATTTGGCTAAAGTTAAAGTCGCCTACTATACAGACTTTGTTGTGTATGGAAGCCCTGTGCATTTCATCCCAGATAAGTCGCTCATTAACTCTATCAAGATTAGGAGATCTATATATTTACTCCTGCGATTAATTTTTCCCTACCATCAATTAATTCTATCCAAATTGTTTCTGTATTCCGCTCAGTTTTTATTTCCTTATTTATTTCACACTTCATATTATCCCTGGCATAAATTGCTACTCCTCCTCCTTTCCTAATCTGCTTATCGGTATGGAATAATTTGTAACCTGCAATTTGGTATTTGACAGGTAACTCACATGAGTTTAGGTTTATCCATGTTTCGGTGAATGCTATTATATTGATTTTTTTGGTACATACCAATGCCCCGATTTCATCCATTTTGTTTCTCAAACTTCTACTGCTTACATAGAAGACATTTAAGTTAGTCATGATCTAAGTCTTCTCTTTGATGCATTTAGGTTTTAACTCCCTGCCTAATTTAGTTTTGTCATCATTCCTAGCACTATTTCCCTGTAACCTTTCACTTTGTTTACCTGCTCCCACTGCAGTCTCCTCCACCCCCGTGCCCATATGTTCCCCAAGCAGTTTAAAGAGTTAGACATCTTTTGAACTGCCCTCTCGAGAGAACCAGTCAGGGTTGCCACCCCATTCCAAGACAGATGTACCCCCATCCCTAGCATAAAGGTCCCTTCTGGCAGAAATGGTTAGGTTAGGTTAGCATTAGGGCTGTTAATCTTTAGATGAAATAAGCTGGGATGGAGATTCTTCAGGGTGATCCAAATTATTTCAGTAGTCAGAACGTGTAAAAGACTCTCATGTTGTTCTCCTGGGGCCCATTCATACTGCCAGAGGCTAAAGATTACCAGAGTTCATGTGTCTGTACTGTTTATATGTTATGGTGAATGACTAAACATTTTGCCTTGTCCTTGTGTAGAGTTTGTGAGGAGGGGCAGGATTGGTTGTAGGGGTTGTTAGGAGGTTCAGGATTGGTGTAGAGGTTGTGAGGAGGGGCAGGATTGGTTGTAGGGGTTGTGAGGAGGTTCAGGGTTGGTGTAGAGGTTGTGAGGAGGTTCAGGATTGGTGTAGAGGTTGTGAGGAGGTTTAGGGTTGGTGTAGAGGTTGTGAGGAGGTTCAGGATTGGTTGTAGAGGTTGTGAGGAGGTTCAGGATTGGTTGTAGAGGTTGTGAGGAGGTTCAGGATTGGTGTGGGGTTGTGAGGAGGTTCAGGGTTGGTTGTAGAGGTTGTGAGGAGGTTCAGGGTTGGTTGTAGGGGTTGTGAGGAGGTTCAGGATTGGTTGTAGAGGTTGTGAAGAGGTTCAGGGTTGGTTGTGGGGTTGTGGGGAGGTTCAGGGGGTGTAGGTGTTCAGGGGGGTTGGTGTAGGAGGTTCAGGGTTGGTGTAGAGGGTTGTGAGGAGGTTCAGGGTTGGTGTAGAGGTTGTGAGGGAGGGTTCAGGATTGGTTGTGAAGTTGTGAAGAGGTTCAGGATTGGTTGTGGGTTGTGGGGGTTCAGGGTTGGTGTAGAGGTTGTGAGGAGGTTCAGGGTTGTTAGAGGTTGTGAGGAGGTTCAGGATTGGTTGTAGGGGTTGTGAAGAGGTTCAGGATTAGTTGTAGGGGTTGTGGGAGGTTCAGGGGTTGGTGTAGAGGTTGTGGGGAGGTTCAGGATTGGTTGTAGGGGTTGTGCAGGAGGGGCAGGGGTTGGTGTAGAGGTTGTGGAGGTTCAGGGTTGGTGGAGGTTGTGGAGGTTCAGGATTGGTTGTAGGGTTGTGAGGAGGTTCAGGGGTTGTTGTGTAGGAGGTTGTGAGGAGGTTCAGGGTTGGTGTAGAGGTTGTGAGGAGGTTCAGGGGTTGGTGTAGAGGTTGTGAGGAGGTTCAGGGTTGGTGTAGGGGTTGTAGGGGTTCAGGATTGGTTGTAGGGGTTGTGAGGAGGTTCAGGATTGGTTGTAGAGGTTGTGAGGAGGTTCAGGGTTGGTGGTAGAGGTTGTGAGGAGGGGCAGGGTTGGTGTAGAGGTTGTGAGAAGGTTAAGGGTTGGTGTAGAGGTTGTGAGGAGGTTCAGGATTGGTTGTAGAGGTTGTGAGGAGGTTCAGGGTTGGTGTAGAGGTTGTGAGGAGGTTCAGGGTTGGTTGTAGGGGTTGTGAGGAGGTTCAGGGTTGGTGTAGAGGTTGTGAGGCGGGGCAGGAGGCTAGCTAGAGGTAAAAGGGTCCAGTACAATTATAAGGAAGGGCCAGGTAGTGAATAATTTAATCCCTTATGTTAGCTTACTCAGTGACGGAGAGAGGCATCGATTGAAAGGTTCCGGCGTGGAGGCAAGAACACAGAGGTCAGAGGTACAATGGTCGGGTAGAAGATGGTATTCAGTGTTCAGAGTTGTAATTATATTATGGACTTAAGATTTTGACTAAACTTGAGACCTAACCTAACCTAACCTTTAAAGTAATTCAAAGTGATGGGATAGTGTCCAGTGTATTATATGGATGATATTTTGGCCAGTGTGGAGTTGTGAAGTGATGGTCCTTATTGTGAAGTTCTAAAGACACACTGCAACAGGAACCTCGCCGTCAACATTCTCATGAGCCTCTAACAGGGCCGAGGGTTATTTGTGTGCTCATCGACTACAAAATAAACAATCATCTTTCAGCTCGCCCCTTGCTCTGTTTACCCTCCCCCTACCACCCCCCACCCCTACCCCCTCCCCACTTTGTCTTTCACTGATAAAAATTAAACCTGGGCTGAAACCTATTTAAGTCTGTTTGTGGAGATCGATGTTTCGGCCTCAAGGTTAGTGAGTGATGTGGGCACCATCTGTTGTACTTGTGCTGTTTTAGTATCTTCCTGTGGTAAATTGTGCAGGTTGATTTATTCAGTTGATCACAGCAGTCATTTTGGTAGTCGTAACCTGTTATATATTTACCGTATATGACAACAAGGCGCCAGTTTCATTTGTGTGCCATCTTAACAAGAGGGTGAAGACAAGTTTGGTTAAAGGCCAAGTTTGTGGGATACAGACGAACACAATTGATCAGCTCTTGTCACTGTCGGGGTAATGTTCCGTAGTGCAGGTATTCGTGACGTGGGGATTAATTTTTACGGTAAATCTTTTTGTGAACATTTATGAGTAGTCGAACTAAGACGTAATGAAACAGTGTCTTATATTTTGATGTGGGTGATTGAAATGTGTTTATGATATTAAAGTAATCACCGGAAAATGTCCTCTCCAACTTATTTCACCTAAAGATTAACCACACGAACCTAACCTAACCTCATCCTTCCAGATAGTGTTAGGGTGGTGTTAGGGTGGTGCTTGGGTGGTGCTAGGGTGGTGTTAGAGTGGTGCTAGGGTGGTGCTAGGGTGGTGTTAATCTTTAGGTGAACTAAGCTGGGATGGAGACTCTTCTGGTGATCTTATTAAAGTATACATAAGTTGTGGAGTACTGACCCTCATACCAGGTGTCAGGTAGTGCCACGGTAGAGGGAGCAGCTTCTGGCCCTCACCTGGTTTTTCCCCCCAAGATATTTATGTTCCTATTGGGTCTCTCTTATCCTTACCCTAGTCAGTGTTTTCACCTCCCTCCCTTCCTTCCTTCCCATTCCCTCCCTCCCTTCCCAACCCCTCCCTTCCTTCCCATCTCCTCCCTTCCTTCCCAACCCCTCCCTCCTTCCCTTCCTTCCCATTCCCTCCTTCCCTTCCCTCCCTTCCTTCCTTCCCATTCCCTTCCTTCCCTCCCCTTCCTTCCTTCCCATTCCCTCCCTCCCTTCCCAACCCCTCCCTTCCTTCCCATCTCCTCCCTTCCTTCCCAACCCCTCCCTCCTTCCCTTCCCATCCCCTTTCTCTCTCCTCCTCCTACCTTCCCCTTATCCTTCCCTTCCCCTCATCCTACCTTCCCCCTCATCCATCCCCATCTCCCCTCCCGGTCAGTAAGTCTGGTGCCTAAGTCTTGGTGAGGGAACGGCTGAGGCTGGGGGGGAGGTGAGGGTATATTACACTTAATTAGTTGGGTCAGGTATTAACCCCAAAGTTCCGCTAATTAGTCTCCGTCTCACTCCACTTTATTTGACCCTCGATATAACGGACATTCCTCACCATATAGTTCGCTAAATAGAGGTTTCACGTCTTATGGACCCTCTATATAACGGACATTCCTCATCATATAGTCCGCTAAATAGAGGTCTCACCGTGCAGGCCGTGACCTACTATGGTGCAGGTCTAAAAATAATATTACTTTTTGTTACTATATCAAGTATTTTAATAAAAGACACTTAATTAGATGCAACTCGTTATAACTCTTATAAAAAAGTCGACGAATTATTATTTTTTATCATATAACTCAAATTAGGGATACGAACTTATCTCTAATTAGTGAGATGAACTTAACTCAAATTAGGGATACGAACTTAACTGTATTACGTTTGTTGGAGATGGTGAATAATATTAATCTTGATTTTGTTTAGAGGAATGAGAGGAAAATATGTGAAGAAGGAGAGCGTTTGGATAAAGATTTAAGACTTGGCTATTGGCAGGTGAGGAAGGTTACGTAGTTAGTTTATAATTTAGTCTTTTTATCCCAGTATGGTTGAGGTTTCATTTTTTTTTATCTTGGTATGGTAAAGGCTTTATTTTTTTCCCCCAGGATGGTTAAGACTTCATTTTTTTTTACCCCAGTATGGTTAAAGGTGTCCCCCCCGAGGAGCCCTAAGTCCTTCACAGTTCCTACGTCGTGGTGAGGACTCCTCGTTAATGTCTCCTACACGTCAACCTGTCCGCCTCACCTCTCACCCTGTCCCATCACTTCCCCGTCTCTTCCACTCACTTCCTTGTCCTTCCCACTCACTTCCCTGTCTCACCCACCCACTCCCTGTCTCTCCCACTCACTTCCCTGTCTCACCCACCCACTCCCTGTCTCTCCCCACTCACTTCCTTGTCCTTCCCACCCCTCCCTGTCTCTCCCACCCCTCCCTGTCTCACCCACCCCCTCCCTGTCTCACCCCCTCCATGTCTCTCCCCTCACTTCCTTGTCCTTCCCTCACTTCCTGTCTCCACCCTCCCTGTCTCTCCCACCCACTCCCTCCCTCCCACTCACTTCCTTGTCCTTCCCACTCACTTCCTTGTCCTTCCCACTCCCCTCTCTCCCACCCCTCCCTGTCTCTCCCTCCTTCCTTGTCCTTCCCTCACTTCCTTGTCCTTCCCCTCCTCCTGTCTCCCACCCTCCCTGTCTCTCCCCTGCCCACCCCACCCTTCTGTCCTCCCACCCTCCCTTCCCTCCCTGTCTCTCCCACCCCTCCCCTGTCTCTCCCCACCCTCCCACCCCTCCCATCCTGTCTCTCCCACCCCTCCCTGTCTCACCCACCCTCCCTGTCTCTCCCTCCTCCTTCCTTGTCCTTCCCTCACTTCCTTGTCCTTCCCTCACTTCCCTGTCTCACCCACCCCTCACTCTCCTGTCTCTCCCCACCCCTCCCTGTCTCCCCACCCCTCCCCTGTCTCTCTCCACCTCCCTCCCATGCCTCCCTGTCTCTCCCACCCCTCCCTGTCTCCCCCACCCTCCCTGTCTCACCCACCCCTCCCTGTCTCTCCCACCCCTCCCTGTCTCCCCCACTCACTTCCTTGTCCTTCCCACCCTCTCCCCTGTCTCCCCACCCCTCCTGTCTCTCCCACCCCTCCCTGTCTCTCCCACTCACTTCCTTGTCCTTCCCACCCACTGTCTCCCACCCACCCACTCATGTCCTTCCCACCCTCCTGTCTCTTCCACCCTCCTGTCTCCACCCTCCCTGTCTCTCCCACCCCTCCCTGTCTCACCCCACCCCTCCCTGTCTCACCCACCCCTCCCTGTCTCCCACCCCTCCCTGTCTCCCCTCACTTCCTTGTCCTTCCCACACCCACCCTCCTGTCTCTCCCTCACTTCCTTGTCCTTCCCCCCCACTCCCTGTCTCTTCACCCACCCCCTGTCTCTTCCACCCCTCCCTGTCTCTTCCACCCCTCCTGTCTCTCTCTTCCCCACCCTCCCTGTCTCTCCCACCCTCCTGTCTCTCCCACCCACCCTCCTGTCTCACCCCTCCCTCTCCCCCCTCCCCTCTGTCTCCCACCCTCGCTTTGTCACCCTCCTTTCTCTCCCTCCTTGTCCCCCTACTCCCTGTCTCTTCCACCCCTCCCTGTCTCACCCACCCCTCCCTCACCCTCTCCCTGTCCCCACCCTCCTGTCTCTCCCACCCCTCCTGTCTCTCCCACCTACTCCCTGTCTCTCCCACCCTCCCTGTCCTTTTACCCTTCCTCTCCCACCCCCCCTCCTATCCACCCCTACCCTCCTACCCCCCTACCACCTACCCCTCCTACCCACCCCCCTCCCACCACTCCTCTCCTACCCACTACCCTCCTACCCACCTACCCTCCCACCCTACCCCTACCCAACCCACTACCCTCCTACCCTACCCCACCCCTACCCCTACCCCTACCCACCCTACCCTCCCCACCCACTACCCCCTACCCCACCCACCCCTACCCACTCCCCCCCACCCTACCCTACCCACCCACCCACTACCCTATAAGCTGCTATATATTACAGAGTGGTAAGAGAACTGACCGTGGACAGTAGAAGGTCCTTGGTTCGTATCCCGCCCTGGGTGTTGTCCTCTGGGGTAATTATAAGCTTACGTGACGCCACAAAGGGTAACTCGTCTCCCCTCCCCCATTAAGCTGAAAAACGCAATGAAGCTTTTTGTCAGCTTAGTCTATTGTTTATTTTTTTGATAAATTATGGTTGTTTGTTCATATAAAGTGAAAGTTGACGTGTTGTAGATATAACCATGGCGTCACTATAACCTACAACCTCTATACCGTAACCATGGCGTCACTATAACCCACAACCTCTATACCGTAACCATGGCGTCACTATAACCTACAACCTCTATACCGTAACCATGGCGTCACTATAACCTCTATACCGTAACCATGGCGTCACTATAACCTACAACCTCTATACCGTAACCATGGCGTCACTATAACCTCTAACCTCTATACCGTAACCATGGCGTCACTATAACCCACAACCTCTATCCGTAACCATGGCGTCACTATAACCTACAACCTCTATACCGTAACCATGGCGTCACTATAACCTCTATACCGTAACCATGGCGTCACTATAACCTACAAGCTTACTCTATACCGTAACCATGGCGTCACTATAACCTAGCCTATACCGTAACCATGGCGTCACTATAACCTACAACCTCTATACCGTAACCGTAGCGTCACTATAACCTACAACCTATACCCAACCAACCATGGCGTCACTATAACCCACAACCTCTATACCGTAACCATGGCGTCACTATAACCCACAACCTCTATACCGTAACCATAGCGTCCACTATAACCCACAACCTCTATACCGTAACCATGGCGTCTTTCTAACCCACAACCTCTATACCGTAACCATGGCGTCACTATAACCTACAACCTCTATACCGTAACCATGGCGTCACTATAACCTACAACCTCTATACCGTAACCATGGCGTCACTATAACCCACAACCTCTATACCGTAACCATGGCGTCACTATAACCTCTATACCGTAACCATGGCGTCACTATAACCTCTATACCGTAACCATGGCGTCACTATAACCCACAACCCAATACAGTCACGGGGAAGCTGTAGTGATTTAATTAAGCCGTGGAGAACTCGGCCTCCTGAAGGTAAACAAACTGTGTGTGTGTGTGTGTGTGTGTGTGTGTGTGTGTGTGTGTGTACGTACCTATCTATCTGTCTGTCTATATATCTATCTATCTATCAGTCTGTCTGTCTATCTGTCTGTACGTAAGCTAACAGAGACCTCACACAAAGAGAGGAGGAGGAAGGTGGTGGTGGGGGTTAAGAGTTTAGCCTGGAGACCGAACTTAAGATGCACCATATCATCCCAACTTTAGACAGGTGTTTTTTTTTCCCCAGGACGGTAACAGATTTGTTATTATTATTAGTAGTAGTAGTATTTATTTTTTATTTTTTTTGCTTTTAATTGTTAATGAAGTGAAGTAAATGAGAGAGAGACAGAGAGAGGGGACACACACACACACACACACACACAGAGGCAAACATTCTCTTAGTGTGTGTGTGATTAAGAGAACACAGATGACACCGCACTGGACTAAAGTTATTTGCATTTTACACAACGATGAATATTTAGAGCCATTTCCTAGGTCTCTCTCTCTCTCTCTCTCTCTCTCTCTCTCTCTCTCGTGGGGGAGGTTAGGTTAGGTTGGATTGGGGTAGGACACACACACACACACACACACACACACACACACACACACACACACACACACACACTCTCACACACACACAAACACACACACAAACACACACACACACACACACACTCTCTCACACACACAAACACACACACAAACACACACACACACACACACAACACACACACACACACACACACACACACACACTCACACACACACACACACAGGGTCAGTTCTGTTGAGTGAGTACCAATGATTTTTCGATATCCGGGAGGTAATGTGGACTGGGATTCTGAGCCTTAAGGTGTTGTAGGATTAAGGGTCAGTTTACCTTGTTCCCCGGAGGTGTAGGGAGGTTTGAAGGTGGTGGCACTCATTGGAGGTTGAATCTCTCTCTCTCTCTCTCTCTCTCTCTCTCTCTCTCTCTCTCTCTCTCTCTCTCTCTCTCTCTCTCTCTCTTAAAATAATGTTAATCAGATGGTGGCTGTAGTGGTGGTGATGATAAGAACAAAAGAACATAAGACTGGAGGACACTGCAGCGGGCCATACTGGGCAGTCCCATTTACACCCAACCCCTATTGCTCATATATCCACCCAACCTATGTTTGAAGCTATCCAGCGTATTAGAGTTAATGATGATGTTTGGTAACTTGTTCCACTCATCCACTACTCTATTTCCAAACCAGTGTTTACCTATTTCACGCCTAAATCTAAATTTGTCTAATTTAAAACCATTGCTACGAGTTCGCTCCTGGTTTGATAGTTTGAGTACCTTTGTAATGTCCCCTTTGTTTAGCCCTGACTTCCATTTATACACCTCTATCATATCGCCCCTCACTCTACGTCTCTCGAGGGAGTGCAAATTAAGATGCTTTAACCTGTCTCTGTACTCAAGGTTCCTAATGCCAGGGATTAGTCTTGTCATTCTCCTCTAAATTCTTTCCAAGGATTCTATATCCATTCTGTAATTCGGTGACCAGAATTGAACTGCGTAATTCAAGTGAGGTCTCACAAGCGCAAGATATAGTTTTAAGATGACCTCGCTAGTCTTGTAACTAACACTCTTTTGTATGAACCCAAGTACTTTATTAGCCTTGTTTCGAGCAAATACACATTGTTCACTTGGCTTAAGATTCCTACTTATCATTACTCCTAAATCTCTCTCGCAGTCGGATTTCTCAATAACATCGCTGTTCATCTGGTTTCCCTGTTTACATCTCCTTTACTGAGAACTTTACATTTGTCCACATTGAATTTCATCTGTCATTTTTCAGACCATTCGAAAAATTTGTTTAGATCTTTTTGTAGTTTTGCGGAGTCCTCGTCAGATTTAATCACACGTCCTATTTTAGTGTCATCAGCAAATTTACTTATGTTGCTCTCTACGCCGATATCTATGTCGTTTATGTATATAATAAATAATAATGGTCCAAGTACTGAGCCTTGGGGAACTCCACTAGTGACGTTGCTCCAGTCGGATTTAGTGCCGTTAATGCTCACTCGCTGTCTCCTAATCCATTTTAGAATATCTCCTTTAATGCCATGAGCTTCTACCTTTCTAATTAGTCCTTCGTAGGGGACTCCATCGAAGGCTTTGCTAAAGTCAAGATATACCACATCATAGTCGTGCCCCTCGTCCACTGATTCGAAAACAGATGAAAAGAATGTTAATAGAGAAGGGGATAGTGGTGATGGTGACGGTAGTGGTGGTGATAGTGATAGTGGTGGTGGCAGTGGTGATGGTGATAGTGGTGATGGTGACGGTAGTGGTGGTGATAGTGATAGTGGTGGTGGCTGTGGTGATGGTGGGGGTGGTGGTGGAGGAACATTGACACAGTGAGGGAGAGGATGGATGGCCCCCATCATGGCCCTCCATCACGGCCCTCACTTACCCTTGATGGATACGCCTTGGCCATATCGTCATCTCGTTTTCCGCTAATGAAGGTTAACCTGACGTCATTGTCTGTGTGTGTGTGTGTGTGTGTGTGTGTGTGTGTGTGTGTGTGTGTGTGTGTGTGTGTGTGTGTGTGTTTGTATGTCTTAACCTAACCCCGAGAATGTCTAATTGATGCTGTGGATAGTAGAGCAAGAGAAGGGGAGAGAGAGAGGGGAGAGGAGGGGAGAGAAGGAGGGGGTGAGAGGGGAGAGGGATGAAAATAGACTTGTTAAATGTTTCTCAAGTATTGACAATGTTACTGGACCAAAAGAATCTCTAATCTTCTCTCACTCTCGCTCCTTCTCCCCCTCTCCATCCTTCCTCTCACCCCTCCTCCTCTCCATCCTTCCTTCTCTCCTTCCATCCTTCTCTCCCTCCTTCCTCCTCTCCCTCCCAGTTTATTTTAGCGAACATTAACCACCCTAACCTAACCACCCTAACCTAAGCTAAGAGAACACGTGCGAAATAATGCCATCAGTGGAAAACCAAAGGGAAATTAAAACTAATATAATGACGATAATAACAAATGAGGAAGAGAAGAGGAGGAGGAAGAAGAGGAGGAAAGAGGAAGAAAAACTCTGATAATTAATTAGCGAACTCAATCCTGTGTGTGTGTGTGTGTGTGTGTGTGTGCGTGTGTGTTTGTTTTGCCGGTCATTGGTCATCTGGTGTGTGCGTGACTGGTCGAGGAAAAAGATGCTCGGGGGAGTTAAGAGGAAGACAGAAAATACCATAGAAGGAGAGGAGGAGGAAGGAAGGCAGAAGGGGGGAGGAAAGAGGTGATGGCAATAAGATAGTGTGACAGTAATGGGAGAAAGAAGAGGGGGAGGAGGAGGAGGGATAGGAGGGGGAGGGATAGGAGAGGGAGGAGGAGGTGTCTCGTTAGTGGTGGACAGTCTGATGTGTTGTGGTGTTTCAGGCTAGGAACGTGGACCCTCCTGACCCCTTGTGTGTGTGACGTGACCTTGTGTATGTGACGTGACCTTGTGTATGTGACGTGACCTTGTGTATGTGACGTGACTTTGTGTATGTGACGTGACCTTGTGTATGTGACGTGACCTTGTGTATGTGACGTGACTTTGTGTATGTGACGTGACCTTGTGTGTGACGTGACCTTGTGTATGTGACATGACTTTGTGTATGTGACGTGACCTTGTATGTGACGAGGTAACATGATAGACAGTGGGGTGCTGGAGGCCGGACCATTGTTAACAGGAACACAACAACAGGTAAGGTGATCTCAGGTGCTCACTAATTACCACCACTATCATCCCTTGTTTGTGTTTCATCCATCACCTCTACTACCTTACCTCACTACCCTTTCACACACACACACACACACCTCCTACTTTATTACACAGAGCCTAAACAAATTAAACTAACCTTAGCTAAAGCTGACCCTAATCCTCCCCTCCTCTTACCATGCCGATTGAAAACTCTCTCTCTCTCTCTCTCTCTCTCTCTCTCTCTCTCTCTCTCTCTCTCTCTCTCTCTCTCTCTCTCTCTCTCAAAAGCAATCCCCACTTTTTCCCATCACAGAACAAGAGTCAATATAGTACCATGCAACTTTCACCTCTGTGTCCAGGTTTCCGCCTCTGCTGCCCTGGAGAGCCTTTGATGTAGAGAGGGGCGTTTTACTGTTCCCGATTGACTTTATGAGAGAGAGAGAGAAAGTATAACACGGTCAAAATAACAACTGAATACTCGATTTATTGATTTTTTTCCGGTTTATATACGATTTTTTCGATTTTTTTTTACGTTTTGGGGGAAGGGGGGGGGGTGGCCTTGAATAAGTCAGCATTTTGTGGCTTTTATTAAATACTGAGAGAGAGAGAGAGGATTTTTTTTCCAATTATGTGGTCAAAGCTGGTTTAGTTGTTGGGGATCTTGGCCTAGCATGATTACTGTGTGGGTAGTGTGGCCATGTGTGGGTGGTGTGGCCCGTCGTGTGTTGGACCTGGCCATCTGTGGGTAGAAGAACATAAGAAAATAAGGAGTCTACAATAGGCCGGTTGGCAGCTCCTGTCGAGAGTTACTACCACTCTCTATCATCCATGAATCTATCTAGCCTCCTTTTAAAACTTTCGAGCGTTCCAGCACTTACTACAAAGTTGCTAAGCTTGTCCCACTCGTCCACCACCCTATTTGTGAACCAGTTTCTTCCTATCTCCCTCCTAAACCTAAACTTATCCAACTTGAATCCGTTGCTCCGAGTCCTATCCTGCTCGGATATTATAAGAACTTTATCTATATCCCCATTATTGATTCCTTTCACCCACTTAAATACTTCTATCATATCTCCCCGCACTCTTCGTCTTTCTAGGGAATGCAAGTTAAGTTTCTTTAACCTATCCTGACATGGAAGGTTTCTAAGTCCCGGAATCATTTTTGTCATTCTTCGCTGCACCGACTCCAGTGAATTTATATCCATTCTATAATAGGGGCACCAGAACTGAACCGCATAACCGAGGTGCGGCCTGACTAGCGCAAGATATAGTTGCAATAAGACCTCTGCACTCTTGTTACTTACACTTCTAGATATAAAACCCAATACTCTGTTTGCCTTATTTCGAACATTAACGCCCTGTTTTCTAGGCCGTAGGTCCGGGCTTACAAGTACCCCTAGGTCTCTTTCACAAGTCGACTTCTCTAGGTTGATGTTGTTAAGGCTGTATACATTATAAGTATTTGTTCTTCCAATATTAAGTATAAGCCGCACTTGCTGGTGTTGAATTTCATTTGCCATTTTTCTGACCACTCCTGCAGTTTATTTAAATCCTCCTGTAGTGCATTTGCATCCCACCGCTTGCTGGACCTGGCCAAGTGTGTGGTGTGGCCGTGTGGTGGACCTGGCCATGTGTGTGGTGTGGCCGTGTGGTGGACCAGGCCATGTGTGTGTGGTGTGGCCGTGTGGTGGATCTGGCCATGTGTGTGTGGTGTGGCCGTGTGGTGGATCTGGCCATGTGTGTGTGGTGTGGCCGTGTGGTGGATCTGGCCATGGTATCCACTACCCTATACAATATGTCTGTCTGAAGAAAGAAATAAAACATTGCTCTCGGGAAAACATTACTTCCACGAATTTTCTGATTAATATTTACAGAAGCAACGCGTGTGTGTATATTTCTGGTGAACATAAACGTTGACTCTGTTTCTGTATGTTTCCCTTAATATATGTATCTTTTATATGTATCTCGTATGTGTCTTTTATGTGTCTATATACGTCAACCACACACAACACTGGCAAGAGAGTGAGAGAGCCACACATCCCCCAGTAAATTTCACTCGCCTGTGGCACTGACGCGTTTTAACATTTTATGAAGAGTAATGGTGCTTTTTCCCTGCCTCCTACCTGGCCTCCTCCTGTCTCCTACCTAGCGGCCTCCTGTCTCCTACCTGGCCTCCTCCTGTCTCCTACCTGGCCTCCTGTCTCCCTACCTGGCCTCCTCCTGTCTCCTACCTGGCCTCCTCCTGTCTCCTACCCCTAGCGGCCTCCCTGTCTCCTCTGGCCTCCTCCTGTCTCCCACCTGGCAGCCTCCTGTCTCCCTACCCCACAGCTCCTTCCTACCCTGGCCTCCTCCTGTCTCCCTACCCCTAGCAGCCTCCTGTCTCTCACTGGCCTCCCTCCTGTCTCCCTACCCCAGCAGCCTCCTGTCTCCTACCCTAGCTGCTCTGTCTCTCCTACTGGCCTCCTCCTGTCTCCCTACCCCTGGCCTCTTCCTGTCTCCTACCTGGCCTCTTCCTGTCTTCTACCTGGCCTCCTCCTGTCTCCTACCTGGCCTCCTCCTGTCTCCTACCTAGCTGCCTCCTGTCTCCTACCTGGCCTCCTCCTGTCTCCTACCTGGCCTCTCCTGTTTCCTACTTGGCCTCCTGTGTCTCCTACCTGGCCTCCTGCTGTCTCTCAGTTGACTTCCTGTGTCTCCTAATGTGGTATGGTGTGGCTACATTTGTATTGGTGTGGCTACAGTCCAGAGATGTAACTATAGATGTGGCTTTACTCTAGGTGTGGCTGAAGCGTAGGTGTGACTGTAGCGTAGGTGTGTGTGACTGTAGCGTAGGTGTGACTGTACTATAGGTGTGGCTGTAATATAGGTGTGGCTGTAATATAGGTGTGGTACCCCGACGGAGGATATTGGAAAGTGAAAATAAAGATTGTGTATAGAAAAGGTGGAAGAGATGGAACAGGTGTATCAGATGGGAGAGGTGATGATGGGAGGGGGCAGATGACACCTATAGGCAGGGTTAATAATGAAGAGGAAGAGGGGGAAGAGGAAGAAAGAGGAAGAGGGGGAAGAGGTCAATAATTTACGTATGGTAGGGAGACAAGTTGAAGAAGAGTAAATGGGAAGGGAGAGTTAACGAACAGGAAGAGGAGGAAAGAAGAGGGAAGGAGGTGTTATGGGTGAGAGAGAGAGAGAGAGAGAGAGAGAGAGAGAGAGAGAGAGAGAGAGAGAGAGCGTAAAAAGTGAGAAGTTTATTCGCTAGGCAGATGGTCGCTCTCATAACATTGGCCTTAGTCAAGTACACTGCGCTTCTCACCAATAAACACACACCGTAAACATCCTACAGACGCCCACCGCCCACCCTCAAACTCACCCACTCTCACACCCACCCACTATATAACTTCTCACCCACCCACTCACCCCACCCACCCACCACACCCACCTGGCCCTAGGTAGACGCCCCGCACCACCTGTCACGGTTATATCAGGCGCCTCACCACCACCCTCACATAAGTCACCTGTTAAGAACATAAGACTGGAGGACACTGCAGCGGGCCATACTGGGCAGTCCCGTTTACACCCAACCCCTATTGCTCATATATCCACCCAACCTATGTTTGAAGCTATCCAGCGTATTAGAGTTAATGATGATGTTTGGTAACTTGTTCCACTCATCCACTATTCTATTTCCAAACCAATGTTTACCTATTTCGCGCCTAAATCTAAATTTGTCTAATTTAAAACCATTGTTACGAGTTCGCTCCTGGTTGGATAGTTTGAGTACCTTTGTAATGTCCCCTTTGTTTAGCCCTGACTTCCATTTATACACCTCTATCATATCGCCCCTCGCTCTACGTCTCTCGAGGGAGTGCAAATTAAGATGCTTTAACCTGTCTCTGTACTCAAGGTTCCTAATGCCCGGGATTAGTCTTGTCATTCTCCTCTGGATTCTTTCCAAGGATTCTGTATCCATTCTGTAATACGGTGACCAGAACTGAACTGAGTAATCCAGGTGTGGTCTCATAAGCGCTGTCTGCCTTCTCTCGGGTCGTTGTCACACTTGCTCTTACAACTACTCCTCAGCCTGGTGTGTGTGTGTGTGTGTGTGAGAGAGAGAGAGAGAGAGAGAGAGAGAGAGAGAGAGAGAGAGAGAGAGAGAGAGAATTGAATTACTGTTGCTTCATGGCGCATACAGTAGATGTCCCGTCAGCTGGTTGTTTTTTTATTTTTTTTGTATTTTTTTTTACGAGGATTAGTCCACCCGGGCACAGGTCACTGACCCACATCGGGGCCTCGGGGGAGAAAATGTAATAATAATAATAATAATAATAATAATAATAATAATAATAATAATAATAATAATAATAATAAAGAACCATAAAGAAATACAAATTTTTGAAAACGATCACCAGTGAGAAACAATATATGACTGTTGTGTTGTCAAAGTAAGAGAAACAATTGAGACCCTGCAATTGTGTGTAAATGAGGCAGAAAGTCAGATCATCAACCTGGGACTTGGTCACATATGGCAGCAGAGTCTACCATTAGGCAACACATTATGCTTCCAATATCTTCCCAGGCGGTAGTACCTCCCTGTTTGGTAGCTGCCTACTACCTGGCCAGCTGTCTAAGGGGGAGCGTTGTGATGGCTGGTAGTAGTGGTAGGGATGATGGTGTGGTAAGATAATTGGTAGAGATGGTGGTGGTAATAGTAATGAGTGGTGCCGGAAGGATAGTATTGGTGGTGATGGTGGTACAAATAATGGTAGAAATGGTGGTGGTAGAGGTAGTTCACACACACACACCCCTCTCACGGTAATTACTGTTAAGAGCCGAGTGGAGTTCCCCCTCACAGATCACCAAATTCCAGGTCTCTTTGCTGGACCTCCCTCTATGTGACCTGGTGACCTGTGTGTGACCTATCGACCTGTGTGCGACCTAGTGACCTTTGTGTGTGACCTATCGACCTGTGTGTGACCTTGTGACCTCTGTGTGTGTCCTATCGACCTGTGTGTGACCTTGTGACCTATCGACCTGATTGTGACCTTGTGACCTCTGTGTGACCTATCGACCTGATTGTGACCTGGTGACCTCTGTGTGTGACCTATCGACCTGTGTGTGACCTGGTGACCTGTGTGTGACCTATCGATCTGTTTGTGACCTGTCGACCATTTTTGTAAACACACGATCTAACCTAATAACCAGCTGACCTAGAGAGAGAGAGAGAGAGAGAGGCGGTCGAACTGTCTCCCGGAAGCTTAACCAATCAATTACCGGTGTCCGTTAGTGTGTCCCAATGTCCGTTAATATCCGTGAGTTGTTGTTATTGTAACGATAATTACATAGAAATGAAAGACTAAGTGTTGTAATTGTATTGTTGTCCGTTGTTTTGAAGGATTCACACAACTACAACCACAACCCAACCACAACCCAACCACAACCCAACTACAATCACAACCAACCACAGCAACTGCAACACAACCCAACCTAGCCCAATCACACAACCCCAACTACAACCTGACAACCACAGCACCACACCAACCCACCCACACACACAATCACAACCCAACCACAACCCAACCACACACCCAATCACAACCCAACCACAACCCATACACCACAACCCAACCTCAACCTCCCAGCCACAATCACCACAACAACTACAATCACAACAACCACAGCAACTACAACACAACTACAGCCACAACCCAACCACAACTCAACTACAACCACAACCCAACCACACACACACCCAACTCACCACAACCCAACCACAACCAACACAACCCAACCACACCCAACTCAACCACACAACCACAACCCAACCACAACCCAACCCACAACACAACCACCAACCACAATCACACAACCACAGCAACTACAACACAACTACAACCACAAGCAACCACAACTCAACCACAACACAACCCAACACAACCCAACTACAATCACAACCCAGCACAGCCCAACCTTACAACCCAACCACAACCCAACTACAGCCACAACCCAACACAGCTAACCACAACACATCTCAACCACAGCAGCTCAATCACAGCAGCCAAGCAACTACAGCCACAACTACAACCTCCAACCACAACTCAACCACAGCCACAACCCAACTACAGCCACAACCTCAACCACAGCCACCCACAGCCCAACCACAATCACAGCAACACAGCAACTACAGCAACACAGCAGCCACAACCCAACCACACAACCACAACCCATACAGCCCAACACACAACCACAACCCCACAACACAACCCAACCACAACCACAACCCAACTCAACCATAGACAGATTACCCCACATATTGAGACAGACAGACAGACAGACGAGACAGACAGACAGACAGTGTAATTATCAGTATCTCAGCCTCAATACTGTAAAACCTCTAAATAACGGACTCTCTCTCTCTCTCTCTCTCTCTCTCTCTCTCTCTCTCTCTCTCTCTACAATCCGTTAGGTGGAGGTTTCACATTTAACGGACCCTGGATATAATTGACTTTCCTCTCCGTGTAGTCCCTTAAATATATATTGTGTAAGTATTAATATTTTTTGTTACCTACTTTATCTTCCCGCTTTTATTGTATCACCAAAACCGTTTATCAGAAATTATCATGTAAATAAATAAGTAATTACCATTGCCATAAACATATTTGCCAACCAGACATAATACTGACAGCTCTGTCCTCTTGTTCCACCTTAATACAACCGTGTTGTACTGCTCCCTCCCTTATCATATTTATGTATATCAACTCCACTGTAAAGTATGTATATACTTATAATATAAATAAATTAATAAATATTGAAGTGATAACCGTGGTAACATGTTGTTATTACCACCATGCTATTGTACTATTCGAATAATAGTAAATGTTACATAATACTTCCTTGAGATAAATGTATAGTATATATCAGGTGCAGCTCAGGTTCTCAACTGGCTCAGCCATGTTAATATTGTTATTATTATCCACTCTGTATCTGTGTTCTTCTGGCTTAATAAACTGTTTTAATATCAATAACAGCTTACATAATACTGTGTAACACGACCATTGACCTCCTCCTCCTCCTCTTCCTCATTTCCCTCCATCCCTTCCTTTTCCTCCCTCCCTCTCTCCTTCCTCCTCCTTCTCTCCCTCCTCCCTTTCCTCCTCCTCCTCCTCCTCCTCCTCCTCCTCCTCCTCCTCCTCCTCCTCCTCCCTCCTCTTCTCAGTGTGAATATTATCAACAAACCCAGAATGTTAATGTTAATATCTGATTTAATTATTTTTTCTTTTCAGGTAAGTACTGTTGTTGTTTGGTGGGGCAACTGCTGGTGAGGTAAGTACAACTGATACTGGGTGTGGGTGGGTGGGTGGGTGTGTGTGTGTGTGTGTGTGTGTGTGTGTGTGTGTGTGTGTGTGGGTGTGTGGGTGTGTGTGATTCTTCAGGTGATTCACAGTATATTACCTGTTGACCACCTCTCTCTCTCTCTCTCTCTCTCTCTCTCTCTCTCTCTCTCTCTCTCTCTCTCTCTCTCTCTCTCTCTCTCTCTCAGGTAGATCAAGGGCTCATCTCTCTCGAGTAGGAGGTTATCCAAGGTGCTCCTCCAAGTAAGGTTCGAGCTGGGTATACACTCCACAGGGTTAGGTTAAGTTAAGTCAGGTTAGGTTATGTTATGTTATGTTATGTTAGATTTGGTGGGTTAGGTTAGATCAGATCAGATGTGTGGGTTAGTCAGGTTAGTAGGTTAGATTAGGTCAGGTCAGGTTAGATGGTCACGTTAGATTGGCGGCAGTTGTGTGTGTTGGGTTGGGTTCGGTTAGATTAGGTCAGGTTAGATTAGGTTAGGTCGGGATTAGATCAGGTCAGGTTAGTTTAGATTAGGTCAGGTTAGGTCAGGTTAGATTAGATCACGTCAGGTTATGTCAGGTCAGGTTAGATTAGGTTAGGTTAGGTTAGGTTGTGAGAATCCTGTGAGCGGCTGTACATAGTAACAACCTTGACCAACCAGCTGCTGTAGCCACAACAACTCCCTCCTCCTCTTCCCTCTCTCTTCCTCCTTCCCTCCTCCTCCTCTTTCTCCTCCTCCCCTCTTCTTCTCCTCCTCCCTCTTCTTCCTCCTCCCCTCTTCCTTCTCCTCGTCCTCCTTCTCTTCTCCCCACTGACTCCTGAGCTCCCTCTCAGCCTCAGGTCAGACTCAACAGAGATTTAATCCTCTTGTGAGACTCTGACCAGTGCCCTGAGAATCATTACTTTCTCTCTCTCTCTTTTTCTCTCTCTCTCTCTCTCTCTCTCTCTCACGTGAAGGCCCTTACAACCTTACCTCTAAGCACAACAGTATATAGTGTGTTGTTGTTGTTGTTGTTGTTGTTGTTGTTGTTGTCACTCCGAACCCTCGACTCGTGTCTAGTAGAATCTATCCTCATGTTAACACCATAGAATGCATGGTTGTGATGTGTTGTGATGTGCTTTGATGTGATGTGCTGTACTGTACTGCACTACGTTGTGATGTGTTGGGTTGTGATGTACTGTACTGCGCTGCGTTGTGATGTGTTGTGATGTGTTGGACTGTGCTGCATTGTGATGTGTTATGATTGACTTTATGCATCACTAAACACTGCTGACAGGTCGATTGTTTTTGTTTTTATTTGTTTGTTTGTTTTGCTCCTTTAGCTTGTACTG
>NW_024733028.1:97500-100000 GCF_018991925.1 Homarus americanus | reverse complement strand
ACCAAGTCTCTGCAGGTGTAGTGAACATTTACTGACTGAATGTTTGGTTAAAACTTGCATTAAGACGCTAAGAATCCATTTATTGTCCAATTACGTCGTGGATGTGAGGAATGAGTGCCCCACCCCACACGATTTTGGGCTCCGTTCTGGGTATTGACATTATGGAGTGAGTGTGTGTGAGTGATGCGCAATGAGAGAGAGAGAGACACCCCCACTCCTTTTATTCCTGACTCTCACACTACTCATATTTAACCTCCGCTTCTCACCGACAAGTTTGTAAACAGAACCGCGTGAGGAAGTAAACACAACAGGATGACAATGTTGAAGATTCACATTTCCGTGGTGGCAAGCCGTGTTCGTGGATAATATTAAACATACGGTACAACACTGCCCTAACACGGTATTTATATTATTGGGATGTACAGAAATACATTTAATACACCGGTATACATAGCAGATACATTTAATACATCGTTATACATAATACATTTCATACACTATAACAAATGAATTTACTCCAGTATACATAACAAATATATTTAATACAAGGGTATACATACAGTATCTGCAGCCGTCGAGGTCCGGGTGCGGTGTGTGTGTGTGTGTGTGTGTGTGTGTGTGTGTGTGTGTGTGTGTGTGTGTGTGTGTGTGTGTGTGTGTTCATTCGGTAATTGGAGATGTGAGAATGCCTCTGCCTCGCCCACTAAAGATGACAGGCAACAACACAGTCTACGAGGGTAAACTTTTATCTTAGGGTTATATTATACTCAGAGAAACATACCGGGTTAACGTGGTAGGACTTGTTGTTTTAAACAGAGGTAATAAAACAACCTTGATTTAACGTACGGTACGAATCTCTTGTTAAAACCAACTTACGTTTCCTCACCTTACGAATATCTGGAGGATAGCGAATGTGATGCCGATTTTCAAAGGAGATAGATCATTCTAACTACCGTCCAATTAGTTTAACATCAATTGTAGGGAAATTACTGGAAGCAATCATTTCAAACTCTATTCGAAATCACCTGGAGAAGCACAAGTTGATCAATGATTCCCAACATGGCTTCACAAGAGGGCGTTCATGTCTAACTAATCTATAACCGTTCTTCAACTGTTTTCGAATCAGTGGACGAGGGGCACGACTATGATGTGGTATATCTCGACTTTAGCAAAGCCTTCGACAGAGTCCCCCACGAAAGACTAATAAGAAAAGTGGAGGCTCATGGCATTAAAGGAGATATTCTAAAATGGATTAGGAGACAGCGAGTGAGCATTAACGGCACTAAATCCCATTGGAGCAACGTCACTAGTGGAGTTCCCCAAGGCTCAGTACTTGGACCATTATTATTTATTATATACATAAACGACATAGATATCGGCGTAGACAGCAACATAAGTAAATTTGCTGATGACACTAAAATAGGACGTGTGATTAAATCTGACGAGGACTCCGCAAAACTACAGGAAGATCTAAAAAAAAAAATTCGAATGGTCTGAAAAATGGCAGATGAAATTCAATGTGGACAAATGTAAAGTTCTCAGTATAGGAGATGTAAACAGGGAAACCAGATACCAGATGAACAACGATGTTATTGAGAAATTCGACTGTGAAAGGTTTAGGAGTAATGATAAGTAGGAATCTTAGGCCAAGTAAACAATGTGTATTTGCTCGAAACAAGGCTAATAAAGTACTTGGGTTCATACAAAGGAGTGTTAGTTACAAGACTAGCGAGGTCATCCTAAAACTGTATCTTGCGCTTGTGAAACCTCACTTGGATTATGCAGTTCAGTTCTGGTCACCGTACTACAGAATGGATATAGAATCCTTAGAAAGATTTCAGAGGAGAATGACAAGACTAATCCTGGGCATTAGGAACCTTGAGTATAGAGACAGGTTAAAGCATCTTTATCTGCACTCCCTCGAAAGACGTCGAGTGAGGGGCGACCTGATAGTGGTGTATAAATGGAAGTCAGGGCTAAACAAAGGGGACATTACAAAGGTACTCAAATTATCCCACTAAACATTGGTTTGGAAATAGAGTAGTGGACGAGTGGAACAAGTTACCAAATATCATCATTAACTGGAGTACGCTGGATAGCTTCAAACATAGGTTGGATGGATATATGAGCGATAGGGGTTGGGTGTAAATAGGACTGCCCAGTATGGCCCGCTGTAGTTTCCTCCATTCTCATTCCTTAAGAATACTCGGGGCAGCTGTGTGTGGGCAGAGGAGAGCTGGTATAACGATTTTTTTCCGTCATTGAGCGACATTATGTTGAGGTGATGAAAGAGACGGTGTGGGATAATGGAGTTAATATTCCGGACACGAAGGAAGGTGTGGGAAAGGGAGAGCTGGGAGGGGTGGAAGGGGTAGGAGAGGTTGAAGGGGAGATGGAAAGGAAGATAGAGAGGTGGAAGGGAGAGGTGGAAGGGGACCTGGAAAGGAAGATGGAGAGGGAGGAGGGAGAGGTGGAAAGGAGGAAAGAGAGATGGAAGGGA